>NC_081405.1:517393435-517660935 GCF_030272615.1 Cryptomeria japonica | reverse complement strand
CTCAAACTCAAGCACACAACTCCAATGGGCTATATAAAGGACTGAGAGTGAAAGTTGTAGGTCAAGTCGATGAAGACTTATCTTTCATTTCCTATGTGTTCCCTTGTGATGCAAGACACATGTGGGTGAGGATCTAGTTTTGATGGTGAAAGTGTCAAACTAGGTCTCAATGGCTATTGTCTCACACACTCGCAGTCTTGGAGCCCTTACTAAGAACCCTTGTTATTAGAGGACAACCCTATACTTGATAGTTCAGAGAGTGTGGATCTTACCCTGTAGATACCCCTCGTAGACCCCTCATTGTGAGATAAGAAACCCTCGGCTACAAGGTTTTCAGACCTTTGGAGTAAGAGGAAAGGTGTCTAGGTACGAGCCCCTTAGCGAGTGCCACCTAACATCTATCTATTCATCTTGAATGGGTATTTTGTTGCAGTGGGGCCCCTATGAAATAGCTTCTTTTGTCACCTTGAGTAGGAAAGTGCTTGCTTACACATGCCAAAGTTAAACAATGTGTTATACCAATAAAGTCAGTTGAATTCGTGGGTTTAGGCCCCTCTTGTGAACTCTAGATCATGGAGTTAGAGAAGTAAAGATAAATCAATATAGAGGTTTATGAAGAGGGAGAAAAAGAGAGAGGGAGACATGTCTAGAGATACAAGGGATATGTAAAGAAAAATATTGAGAGATAGAGCTAGAGAGATAACGATATATAGATATACTTGTATGTAATCATACCTATATAATTACTTAATATAAGTGCATATATAGACATGCTTACTATAATTACTTATTGGTAAGATACTAACTATTATGTTAGACATACCTTAGATTATGTTAAAAAGTTAACTATATATATTTAATTAATATATATAACTAGTCTAAACTAATTATTGTTTTTATAGTGTTTTGACAATAGCCATAACATGTATGTATTATAATATACATTATATTTAGTGATTAAATTTAAATATATTATTTTAATTTATATATTCCATTTTGTGTATAATTATTATATAAGTATATTATAGTTAACTACTTGCAAGTTCAAAGTTGGAAAAGGGTTTTGGCTTAAAACTTTGCTTTCTGATTTGTTTGCTTCATAGATTAGAAAATATTTCACATTGATGCTTTTAAAATGAACCTTGTCTTCTCTGTTTTGCACACTTGTGCCTTTGTCTAGGGTGGACCCATTGTTTTGCGCATATCCTCTACCCTTGCCTTCGTGAATCTGGGGTGCACAAAAAACGCATAATGACACCCACAATTTCTTTTAGTAGGAGGCCTTCCTGGGGACCTCATCACCCTAAGGTTCAAACTCAAGCACACAACTCCAATGGGGCTATAGAAAGGACCGAGAGCGAAAGTTGTAGGTCAAGCCGATGAAGACCTATCTTTCATTTCCTATGTGCTCCCTTGTGATGCAAGACACATGTGGGTGATAATCTAGTTTTGATAGTGAAAGTGTCAAATTAGATCTCAATGACTATTGTCTCGCACACTCGTAGTCTTGGAGTCCTTACTAGTACATATAATAAATACAAATTTAATTATAAATACAAATTTTGCGTTGTAAATATGTACTCTTATAATTGATATATATGTATCTTTATGTTTAAAAGATGCATAATTCTCTTGCTAGTTATCACACACTTATCAAAAATAAAACCAAGATATCAAAAGTAAAACTACTCCAATTCTAGCTTTTCATAACATGATTTTCTTACCTTAAGAACAAGCATATGAAAAAGAGAAACCTTGTACAGGAAGAAAGCTAAAAAAAGCTTAAAAAAAAAAAAAAAGGCTTACATGAGATAAAAAATTAAAAAATTAAAATAGAAAAGCTCACATCAAAATTCCTTTTTCAGAGCTTTTATGTACATCGCCCACCTACGGTTAGGAGATTTGCAGAGGAGTTTTTTTTTTGGCTGGCGAGAGGATTGGAGGATTCGTTTTCAGTTTCCCGGGAAGTGGGTTTGGAGGTAGGGTTTATGTCCTTCTGTGCAATGTGATGATTTATTGATAATTTTGGGTAGATGCATAATAGTTGTAAAATAAATTTGCCTGTGAACAGTTCTTGGTTGGCTCATTCCCTGTGTGTATACTGTTAGAAATCTACCTGTCTGCCGTGTAAGTAATTTAATATGTTTGCTCCTGTCGAGTCTTATTTTTTATTTTTGTGTTGCATTTATCATTCTACTGAACAGGAGATGTGGGCTTTTTAATATTTTCGTGGATATTTTCCTTCCAACATTCAAATTGTATTCTCCCTGTAAGTTTTATGAGCTATTCCTGTAGATTTATGGTACCTTATATTGTATTGCTGGGATATTAGATGAATATTATCATTCCATGGTTTTAATATCGCTTTTAATATTTCTTAATTCAGCCCTTGCAAAGGTTTTCTCTCGGATTTCTTTGCTTCTCTCCTGCATCGTATTTTTTATTGTTTCGTCTGTCGGCTTGCTTGGGCGTGGCCTTCCAACACGTATGGTGGGAGCGTTCCACCAATTTGGTGGGGGGAAGCACCTCTCCCACGCAGCGTGGGAGCTTCCCACCTGCGTGGGGAGGGGCTTCACACCTACGTGGAAGGGGGCTCCTCACAACCATTGCTGGTGTGTTCGCACCCAGCCAACCCCCACAGGCATAAAGAAAAAAATATATGATTTCTTTTTGCTATGAGAAGTGCAGTTTGATATTATATGACGTTTTATAAATTTAGGGTTTTGCCATAAAAAAAATATATGCATATATATTTCTGCAAGTGTTTTTAGAGTTTCCCGGATATCTACTCGTATGTCTTAAATATTTCCAGAGGAATGCTTTTTCTTTTTTCTATGAATATAGTTTTACCCCCCTTAAAGCAGTGAGTTAATTATAGGTTGAGTTGCTTTGAATCTATTTGTTTAATTTTCTTTTACCAGTACTGTTTGTACCAATATTTCGAATGAAAGGTGAATTGGCTGTAAGCTATTTTTATTATATACGTGAATGTTAAATGTCTGGTTTAGTACTCCATTAGATTTTTAAGATAAATTTGAATGTTATGCAAATTAATTATGTGGTATTGCTAGTTAACATGCACTTATCAAGATTAAACCAAGATATCAAAAGCAAAACTAATCCAATTCTAGCTTTGCATAACATGGTTTTCTTACCTTAAGAACAAGCATATGAGAAAAAGGAAGGCTTCAAAAACCTTGCACGGGAAGAAAGCTCAATAAAAAAAGAAAAGCTTACATGGGAAAAAAATTAAAAAAATAAAATAGAAAAGCTCACATCAAAATTCCTTTTTCAGAGCTTTTATGTACATTGCCCACTTACAGTTAGGGGTTTTATTTTTAAGTCAAATTTCATTGCGTTCTCCATTTCAAAAGCCTAGTCTGGAGCATTTTTCTCCATCTACAAAGTGCGAAGAGGCATGAATCCTCATCTACTCTATTGTTTTCTTTGCTGAAAACTGGTTTTTCGGTTTTCCATCTTCTTATAAATTGTTTGTCAAATTATTTGCAGAAATGGGTGCTACAGAAGTGATCACGCAGCAACAATCTACATGGAGTCCTTACGACAACAACGGAGGGTAAGGATTTCGTCATAGTTTTTTTTTTCTTTGCTTCCAACATCATATATTTATATTTTATTGCTTTTCTTTTCCAGGGTTTCTTTTTCTGCTTCTCGGGCAACTATACCAATGCCATGTATCGACAGTTTATAGAATATAATTATACACTCGACATGCTCTTCAATGATTAGCTTAATACCATGCTATTTCTCCGTTCTTTTCTTTTTCTTTTCCCCTTCGTTAGGTTGAAAATTTCAGGGTTTTGATTTTATTTATATTTATTCGAATACATGTTATTACTTCAATTAATTGGATCTTCAGTAGTGCAACATTTTAAAAAATCGTTTTATTAGGTTAACTGTTTGCAGGTTAACAGTTCCTTCAGTGAACCATTTATGATGAATAGTCTTCTTCTATGACAGATCCCTCATTATAATTTTTATTACCTTTACAGAACTTGTGTTGCAATAGCGGGGGCCAATTACTGCGTAATTGCAGCAGATAGAAGAATGTCGACTGGTTATAGCATTCTCACAAGGGATTACTCTAAGATTTGCAAACTGTAAGTCCTTAAAGCCTTGACTCTAATATTCATTTCTTTTTTTTATTAAAGGTGATGGTGTGCGCCATTCTTTTAAGTTTTTCAATTGCAACACTTCCCTGGAGCAAAAGGTTAGCGTGCACCTTCCTTTAATTTTTCTTGGTAAAAGTGAAACCAAGGTAGCATCTGTCCTACTGAACATTTAGTACACTAAACCTCAAAAGTGGAAAAGATAAAATACAAGAGAAGGTGGGAGGGAATGCTACTATAGACATAGGGAGGGAGGGGGGAGGGGGAAGAGAGAAACTTGGGAGGGAATGCTACTATAGACATAGGGAGGGAGGGGAGAGGGGGAAGAGAGAAACTTTTATATATATATTTATATTACTCTTTTCGATATATCTCTTCAATTCCTTTATTTTTTCAGTAAAAATGATAAAATACAATGGATGGAGGGAGAGAGGCAGGGAGAGGGGGTGTGGGGGGATGAAAGGGGGAATGCAACTATCATAGCTACTTGATTCAAACTCAACAAGATAATTTTTTACCTGGACTTGGACTTTGTGCTTAGAAAGAGAGAGAGGAAATGCTATTACAGACATAGACAGAGCAGCAATGCAACTATACAACTTTTAAAAACTATTTGCAGAACAAAACCAAATAAAACAGAGAACAACCAACAAGACAAAAACAAAGAGTCATGGAAAACCCTTTCAGGTAAAAAACTATGGCATCAAAAAGCTTTCATAAAAAATGGGCACCAACCCTGATTACAATGGAGAGCACCAACTCTCTGTTCTGCTGAAGCACCAACTCCAGAAAGTGAACAACCTTAAATACAAGAATCAATGAGATTTTTCTGAGCACATGCAGAACTTTTATCACTAGCAAGAGATATACAACATCCCCAAAATTCAAGATATTCAGAAGCAATTCATTAAACACTCAGAAGGTACGTTCAGAACTCTGAAACAAATACCTTTATTCTAAAATTCTATCTGCCAATCTCAATATCTTTAAGTTGAAGCTCCGTTGACACACTATACAACTTTTGATCAGACCTTTCAATAGTAATACTCCAAAAATCCCGATTCAATATGAAGCCACAAATACCAGTATTGTCAAAAGGATTTCAGCCTTCACTTCCATCCACACCAATAATCGCACTGTTCTCTTCTCATAGAAATGATACTCGAATCCATTTTTTGTAATCAAAAAATGACTGCAGTTCAAAAAACTTTTTCTCTATAACAGACTGTGATTACTTCTCTCACCCAACCACACCTGAACCTCAGAATATCTCAATATATACTTTCATAGTTCACTTAACGTATAGCAGGAAGCCAGCACTGCGATTACCATCATGATCTGTTTTTATTTAATTGAACATTTAAAGCCCCACAGCACAAACAGCTGCATCCCCCTATTTAGCACCAAACGGATTCCAGAAGAGATATCAGTTGGCACGGTGGTCATAAATAATCGCTCTCCTTCATTCCAATGGACGTTACAGCCTGCTGGACACTAAAACCACCTAACACAAAAACTCCACGATGACTGCCCAGCTTACATAAAAGTTTTTATAAAAACAATAGCTTCTGTTGCATATTAAATACTCACGACTCCACCTCACCTTTTTAACTTCTGCTGGTTATAATAAAATTGAAACTTGATAGGTCCCGTAAACAATTTGCCGGCACAAATAAATGATGCACGATTCATATACAACACACTATTTAATAGACTGTCGCAGCCCATGAATAAGACAAATATGCTTCCTTTTATCGGTTGATATGGAAGAGTCAACCTTCAAAGGATGATGTGGCAAATGATTTGATATTTGGCACAAACAAGTAGACAAGGAGTCAACTGAAGTAGACAAGCAGCTAGGTGAAGTAGACACACAAGCAGGTGAAGCGGACAGCCAAGCAGCTGAAGCAACCAAGTAAGCACCTGAAGCACACAATCAACCAGCTCAACTAGGCACCCAAGCACCTCAACCAAACAAGCAAGCAGTTCGAGCAGGAAGACAAGGAGTTCAAGCAGCTCAAGCAAACAACTACGCAGCTCAAATCAATTCTCTATTACTTTGAGTAATCCTTTAACATCAATGACAAAATGTCCAACATGGGGGAGGTGTCCTCTTGCTGTCCCACAATTTGTGCTCTAGACTGGGGCTATTTTTGGGACGTCTTCTTTGTTTGGGGAAAGTTTGGGGACTCCAAGAGCTCCCTAATGTTGGCCCAAGGTTTGCCATTGCACGAAAAGATCGACTTGTTAATGCCCAATACAAACACTAGAGATAAACAAACCACGGGAGGCAGTTAATCCATGTCGCAAATCTCCCAGGGCAGCGCTGAACAATCAAGAGGACGAAGGCACCAACCTTCCAACAATCCCCACCCCCCACCCCCCTAGCTCAATCAAGGGATTCAAACCTGTTTCTTGAGCTCTAATAACACTTGTTGGCCCAAGGTTTGCTCCAAAAGATCGACCTGTTAATGCTCGATACAAACACTAGAGATAAACAAACCACGGGAGGCGGTTAAGCCATGTCGGAAATCCTCAAAGGCAGCATTGAACAATCAAGGGGATGAAAGCACCGACCTTCCAACACCTAAGACATCTAGGGGACTCCTAGGAGTCTCTTGACTGTCCTTAGGACTTTTAGGTGTCCCCAATGAGAGGAAAATGAAAAAGTCATTATTTAAAAAAAATCAAGAAGTATTTTTGATCAGTATGCCATAAATCCTAACACTAATGGTCTATGGGTCCCACTCAAACTGTAAACACTCACAAAGTTTTTATAAATTAGTAGGTTCTTGGTGTTGCAAAACAACTAAGTGTTTAAATTGTGGAAATTGCATGTTCCATGAAGGTTTGTGTGGTTTTGAAGGCCTTAATTTGTGCTCAGTGGTGGGGTACTGTGAGGGTTGTTGCTCTCAACCTTATTGGGGGCTCTCCCCCAAACTCCGACGAGGGGCATTGCCCGTAGAGCCCCAAAAGGGGTGTTGCTCCTCAAACCCATAGGGGGCTCAGCCCCAAAACCTCCACTTACCACCACCTTGCCATCCTCAAATCTTAGCCCTTGGTCCTCCCTTCCTCTGGAACCATGCCCATGTTCCCTTAACCTAAACTTTATGGAGCATAGATAAAAGAACAACATTTTTAAATATATTGTAAATATTAAGTGATTTAGGCGTACAAAAATCATGGATTATGATCTCCATGACCTGAAAAACAAAAATTACAATAAGGAGTCATGAACTATGGTAGAAAGGAGCTTGTATCCCTTAGCCTCGTATTGATAGCTCTATATAGAGTTAAGTGCTTGTATCTCAAACAAGTTTGCAAATGCTACTACAACCTTAGGAGGATTACGTAGGGTATGGTTTGACTTAGCAAATTAAAAGTATCAGTGTAATTTATTTACTAGAAATTTAATTGGGAAAATGTTGAAAGATAAAAAATGTTGCTTTTCCATCTAGCATGGCCTAAAGTAATTTTAATTTTTTTGTGTTTTAAAATTAGAGCAAGGGTTTGGGGGCAGCACCCTTGGTGCACTCATTGTCACAATATAGGGTGGGGTTGAGGGGTAGAGTCCCTGCCACCAAGACCAAATTAAAGCCTTTGAAACTACCAGACCTTCAATGTATCCCTTCAATTCCTCTATTTTTTCAGATAAACATTATTTACCAAATAAAAATACTGAAAAAGGTTACCGATATAAAATATGATAGCCACACACACACACACACACACATATTCAAATATAGCAGATGTTTTACTTTTTTCAGTTTCTCCCTTCAATTCTTTTATTTTTTCAGTATAAACATGATTTACCAAATAAAAATACCAAAAAAGGCCACCATGGTTGCAACTTTTAAAGATGCCAATGCACCATCAAGTTTAGATAACTTGGTTTCTTTACTGGTAATTTGCCTGGGATTTCCATCCAGTTTGGTCCAGATGTGGCTTCTGTGACTCTTTCCTTAAGGGCTGAGCTCAAACTGTGAACAGCAGCACATTGGTTTGCATGGCTCCATAACATGGTCAATACCTAGACAGTCTTTCATGAGAAGCAAAATGGTTACATTTGAGTCATTCTTCGTGTTCTAGATTACATGAATTCATTTTGGATAGATTATCTTGTTATATTCTACACAGTAAGGCTCAGATAAGAGATGTTTTATCCTGTTATTGAGATTAGATGGTTTTATCTTGTGGTCTGTTGGTGATCAGTTTGACACCTATTTAAGTTACAAACATGCACTCTCCTATAAACTATAAAAACTTAGACTGTTATTGTGATTCAACTTCTGTAATGGTTTTAATGGCCAATGGGCATGGGCTCACCTTATAAATAACTTTTATTATATGATGTATATTATATTACAGATATTATATATGAAGTGAACATGGATCTTAAATTTTGTAACAGTTCCTAGATTTGGCTTTAGATGTGTTATTTATCGTTGTTAGAGCATCCTTTAGAACTCCTGGTTAGCTAATTTATCCTGCCATACTTTTTTTCTATCTGCTCAGCACTCCTAGCACTCTTAGAATGTAGGTCCACTATTTGAATGTGTGCCACTCATATTTTGTCTGGGTAGTGTGCTGCTCTCGAGAGGCAGTAGCTTGCACTTTATTACAGGATTCTGATTTACTCGTAGGGAGGCCAGTATGTTAGGTACCATTTTTAGGGAAAATTTAGTATGAATATATATATATTTTTTGGTTTGAGGGCTGAGGCAAACACTTATTTAGAACTATTGCACCATTGCCTTGTTATTGGTCTATACACAGTTTATATCATGTTGAATTACTATTCTCAGCCAGTATTGCTTAACGTGAGGATTGTGAAGTGGTTTATGCTGTTTTTTTATACACTTAATTATAGATACATTTGTACATTTTTTTTCTGAGAAAATAGAGCTATGCAGAATAACAGGAACTGCAAATTTCGAGCATAGTGCCAACCATGAATTAAATTCTGTATCAGATAAAATGAGAAATGTTGAACTTGCAATGAGTTAAAACTTAAAACCCTGGATACCCTTTCAAATTTAAAGTTTCAGGTGGCTGTATAAGAGACGTTACTAAATATATGAACAATAGAATCATGCCTTAGTCCTGGGATTCCAAAATTGGGTTGGCAGCACAAACTATAACAAAATGGCTTAGTAAGAGAAATAACACAAGATTTTTGAGCAAATAGGAAGACGTGGAGCTCTATTTTTGTCAAATGCGTATCATGCACAATCAATATGAAATACTTTTCTTTCATACAGAATTGTCCAACGTACTTTGCAGTTGTTTTTTAGTGGTCTTAGGATGATTTTTTTTTAACTATCATATTTATCTGTCCGTATAAACTATTTTGCTTCAGAACTCCTATGTTGAAGAGAGGAAATCTTAGCCTTAGAGGATAAAAAAATTATTGTCTATCTTCTATTCATATCATTTGCCTATTGTTTTAATGAATTGCCTAACCCAACCTCTAAATCAAGACACAGTGTTAGAGATTTTGTTTCTGTCAATTCAAAATATACTGCATAAGTAGGTCAAAAGGTTTGTGTTTGCGTTTGAGTTCAGCAAGATAAAATTTGGAAAATTGTAAAGTATAAAATTGCAAATTTGAAAAATATAAAATATAAAATAAATTTTTTATTTGATGAATTATAAATATAACAAAAAAATTGAATAAATTTAAAAAGATCAAAACTCAATCAAATGTTAGTCCTGCGGTGATCCATTCTCCTATAAAATTGAGATACAATGTCCATCTTTACACACAGTGAATGCTCCTGTGCTCAAAGGATGCAAATACCTGCTTCATTGTTAGCATATAAAGTCTGAAGGAAAAAAGTCTATTTTAGCAAAATAATTTATCCGGCCATCTTGCTAAATAGTGTTTCTGCCTTCGCCAAATTTGTCTCACCTGGATTAAGCCTTTGCACAAACCTTAACCTGGGCCTAAATATAGTGGACTGCCAAACATTGACCTTTTTAGCATCTTTGCAAAAGCTCCAAGTTAAGGCTGCTCCTTTCCAACATGCCAACAACACTCAGTTTAAAATTGTTGGATGGGAGCAGATAAATGACCTGGGATGTTTGTTGTTTATGTGTTTTTATGAAAAACAAAGAATGATCTGATACCTTGACTGAAAGTGGGCTCATGACATGTAGTCAAGACTCAAGAGTATAGTCAGTGTCCCTGTGTTGTGGATGGCTGGTTTTCAAATATTCTTTAGATGTGATGTTGATGCTGCTGCAGTTTGAAGTTTTGTAAAACCCTTGATGCCTAGCCACCTGGTAAACAACAGATGCCTGCTGCAAACTCTAATATTTTCTAGTCATAAACTGTATGATCGTGTACATTAATGGCGATTTCAAACTAATTGGATGGTTTTTTAATGTTTGTCAGATTTCTATTTCTAGGATAAGATCCAGCAAACTTTGAATTGGCTACATAGTATGAAGAATCATCCAAATAGTAAGAATCACTTCTAATTCAGCTGTTTCCAGACTTGATTGTGTATAAATTTTTGCATCAATGTTTCGTATCACACTCCGTGATCCATCATCAGGATGAAAAAAGCTAGACGGCATGCAGAGATGAAAGATGATCAAGTAGCAGACCAAGGTTCCTAAAAAAGAGGGAGGGAGGGAGGAGGCACAAAAATCTAGGAGGGAAGAATGACTAGACCAGGAAAAATAAAAATAAATTAAATAGAAGTTGAAAGAAACAATAAAAATAACCAAGTCAAAAGAACAAACTAAACACAAGAGAAACAATCAAAATAAAGAGAAAAGAAATAAAACAGCAAATTAAAATAAGAAAATACAAGAGCAAAAATAACAAAAAACAAACAAGAAAAAACCACAAAATAACAAATACAACAAGGACAAAAACAGCAAGTATATATATATATATATAAATTAAAAATAAGAAAAAGAAAGAAGAAAAGTAACAAAAACAAATAAGGAGAAACAACAAATACATATGTGTGTGTGTGTGTGCATGAAAATTTATAAATGTGAATAAATGTATATATTATATACATATGCATACATATACATACATACATACTTACATATATTAGTGGGGACCACTTGGCTAGCACAGTTTATGCCCTTATAAAATACTATTAAGAGGGCAATAATAATTGGGCTATGCATTGGTAGTCACCATTTGGTGCTTCATTGACTTCGGGATCAGAAGCCTCAACGACGAGCATCCGGTAAACTCAGAAAAACTACCTCGCTCGGTAGAGACCATAGCATGCACGAATCCCGGAATAAAAAGGTGGAAAAGTGCGCTCGCTGTCTGTGTTGTCTGACTCATGCAATTGCTAGTAAATGCCCATCATATAATATATACATTTATTTACGTTTATATATTTTCATTTCACACACACACACACAGATATATATATATATATATATACACATACATACATACATATGCATATACATATAAATTAGAAAAACTAAAAAACTAAAGAAAAAAGAACACAAGGCAAAAACAAAGAAAACAAAGAACAAGCACAAAGGAGGAGGAAATAAATCAAAATACAAAAACTAAAGACAAAGAGAAGAACCCAAAGCAGACTCAAAAGACAAGAAGACAACGCAAAAATAAGAGAAACTAAAAGAAAAAAGGAACAAAAACGTAACACCTAGAAGAAACCAAAATAAGAATGAAATGAGAAAAGGAAAGAAAAAAATTGAAGAAGAGACATCAACAACTAAACAAATCAAGAGGAACAAGAAAATAAAAACAAACACGCAAAAGGATCACCTAATGAAGGACGGGAGGGAAGACAACAACGAGGGAACGCGAAAGGGAGGACAAAGCAAGAAAGCCAAGGTAACCATCGTCGGAAAGAGAGAAATAGAAAAAGGAGAGAGATGTCAAGGACGAAGATGAGGGCAAGTGCGAAGGTTGGAGAGCAAAGGTTGCTAGGTAAGGCTAAGACTCCACCCCTCATCACGATTAAGGTTGGAAGCATGGTTGTTGATTTCAATGGCTTCTTTGAGCTTCTGCTTGAAAAAGTTATCCTCCTTGAACAAGATTTGGGTACTTTCTAAACAGATGTGGTGCTTGGTGGAGGAGGCATGCTCAGCTAAGGCAGATTTGGAATTATGCTTGTGCCTAATGTTGGCAATGTGCTCTTTGATCTTGGTGATGAAAGAGCGGCCCGTTTCACCAATGTATGGGGTACCACACAAACAAACTATCTTGTGGACCTCGGAGTCAAGAAGGATGTCTTTGGAGTCTTTGAGAGGAGGCATCCGGTCTGTCAAGGTAGAAACGGGCTTGAAGGCACATCAGAGACCTTTTTTTCAAAGGATCTTGGATATTTTGTGGGACATACCTTCTATATAAGGGAGAGAGGCGAAGGGGTGGGAAGGAGACTGGGTGGAATTGGGCTGCGCAACAATACAAGACTTAGCTTGAGAAAAGGCTCTAGAAATTTGTTTGCCATATAACCCATTTAATAAGAACACATGGCAAAGATGGGATAACTCAAGCTCTATGTTGTCCTTGTCGCAAATGCAAAAGGTTCTAATGGCAAGGGTCTTAAGAATGCTAGCTTTTTGGGCTGGATGGTGATGAGAAGAGGAATGGAGGTAGAGATCAGTGTGGGTGGCTTTATGAAAAACACGACGACCTTAAGAGCCATCCTGCTTTTTGATAAGCATAATGTCTAAGAAAGAAAGTTGGTTGTCAAGTTCAAGCTTCTTGGTGAAAAATTACTTCTGCATTCCCTGACACAGAAGAGTGCTTTGAAATCTCACTCTACAAGTTCTGTGTTCAAGATCTTATACCCAATGGATTTGCAGGCCAAAGCCAATTCTTTCAGTTTCAGGACATCCTAGATTAGAATGTTCTTTTGCATTTCATTTCCTTGCTAAAAGGAGATCATAAATTCTTGTTGGTCATTGGCTACCACATCCTGCAGGTTGTGATGATGATATACATGTTTTCTCCAGCCTGCAGCGTAAACTTCTTCAGAATTTTATCCTTCACCAATTTTGGTAATAAGCGGCTTTTTTAAAGGCATGGTTTGCTGCATATCCTACAAAATTTCATTCTTAGTACAAACTGTAGTTCTTTCTTCATGCCACATTGCATTTCTTATGGTGCCTCTAGGACATCTTTTTGATGATCCTTATATTGGTTTTTCTTCTCGTATCTTTTTTTCTCACCTGGCTAATATCTTGTTGTTCCGACTTAGTTTGCCCATGTTTTATACGATGTTGTCAAATAGGACGAGGATGACGTAATGACATGAGATTAGATTTACTTCTTGGACAGGCTAAGGAATCAGTTTTGCTAATTTGTGATTATTTTATACCCAAAAATCTTATGAAATTGAAGGTTTCATTAGAATCTTGTTGTAGATAAAAATGCTATTTTTGGGAGCCTCAAAAAGATGAAGAAAAACAGAGGGACTTCGCTAATTCAAAATTTTAAATATAGGAAGAATATACCTCTAGTTGGAAAAAGCTAAGTCATAAAGATACTGAGCTAGGACTGGTTTCGCTATTTCGATTTTTGAGAGCCCTAGGGACTTATATCAATTAAATATCAATTATGTTGAGGTTGGACAAGGAGTGTTATCATGTCCATTATGTTCCATTTTTGTGGTTGATCGTCTTAAGATGATGCATGGTAAAAAATTACTAATATCATGGTTTTAGGTGGATAACTCATATGCAAGGGATTATGTCTGGCTCGTGATGTATATGATCAAGAGGCATGAATGTTGTGTTTTTAATTGAACAATCTATGACTTCTTGAATTCATAAAACAGAACTTATCTTTTCACGATTCTTAATCCAAATCCACACTATTGATAATTTAAAAGATTAAAACAGAAATCTATTTACAAGTGATCTAACGAGCAATTTGTTTTTTACACAACAAACAATGGAACAAAAATCATATGGCAACAATTTACTTAGATGAAAAACCTTTGGGTTATAAAAGATTTAACATAAGAAGAGGCTATTTTTTTGTTCTTGCTTCCAAATTGTTCAATACACTGTCTACACAATGAATCAGCTTGCTTTGGAACTTGGGTCCTCATTCCTTTTTTCTTTTCTTACAAAACTTCGATCCTCTCCTACTCAATCTTTTTGCTTCATTTTCAGTAACCAATGAGATCTTTCCTTTCCTTTGTATTCCTTGACGAGGAATGATTGTCCTTGCTCAGTGAGAAGGTATTTGTTCTTTCCGTCATGAAGGTTCCACATCTCTCTCAGATATAAGGGCTGCTAAGAACCACTTGACATAGATCAAGGGGCCCTATATCGCTCTCTACCTCAGTAATCTGATTTGGCATTGATGTGTGACTTGCAATAAGATGTCCGTATTAATCAGCTCCGATGGATGGAGATGAGGAGGCTTGCCTGTTTTCAACACAGAATTTTTGGAGAAATACTGTGGAAATCAAAATTTTACCGTGATCTGGAATCAAATAGTGCATCTATGTTCTGGTCTTCAATTGATTTTGATGTGATGCAACCTTCTCTCTTCATTGAGCATTTCATTGTCTTCTTTGTTTGTTGCTTAAGCATTGTGGTTGGTACCAAATTTTTTGCATACATATTGTGGTCAACTCTTTGTTTCTCAATATGTTTCATGAACTGCTTCTCATGATCGTTGGGTGGAATTTCTAGATCAAGCTATAATTTTTTTCACTTTCTATGCCCATCAATGTAACAAGAGTCATAATGATTCTTGGGTCATTTCATTCTGGAACTGGGGTAACATGCATTTCCTCTTTTCCTTTTCATCTGCCTTCATCTTTCTTCTTGGAATTTTTTTTTTTTTTAAATTTTTTAAATTATTTTTCATCTGATTTGAGTTAGGGGAAACTGCTTGCGGTCGTTTCATCTTGTGCATCTCTATGTATAGAAGCTTGATACATGCTTGCTTTTATTCTTCACATTATTGAGATGAAGCTAGACTGATTATGAATCCCTCCAAGATTATTTGTTATCATGCCCAGATCTTTGGAGGAATATCCAATATGACTGCTTGCTTTCAAATTGGCGGTGTAGCTTTCAATTCTGACTTTTGTCAGAAGTATTGTTACTTTATTACCTTCTTTACCTCCTGTTCAATGGGATGGAGTTTTGACCTAATTATCTTGATGAAAAGCTTCATCTGAGTACTGGCTGTTCCTTGTCCTATCTCAAATGAATGAACAAGATATGGTTCTAACTTCTTATCATTGAAACCATAGTAGCAAATATAAAAAATATTTGTGATAAATCATGATTTATCAGAAATTTGAAATGCAAAAGATCACCTTTTTTCATAATATTAGATTAAACTGTTTTTGGACAAATTTTACCCATGAAGTCGTGTTTTTTTGTGATAAAATCTGGAAAAACTCACATATATTGATTTTCTACCATTTTCTTGTGATTTTACCAGATTTTCACTGTGCCCTGATTTTTTATATTATATATAGTGAGTGATGTTTGGTTTTTTTGGTAATTTCCAGCATTTTTTAAAAAAGATTTCAGAGGTTTTTTTTTTGAGCCAAATTTCACAATTCTAAAAGCATTTGATCAAATAGAAGGGTTTAGGGTTAGGCAAAAACATCAAATAAGTGTAGCAGTATCTAATATTTATAATCTAAAGAGAAGCAAAGGGAAGAGACTCCTAGAGATTTGAATCAAAAGCTGAGAATGCATAGAATTGTAAACATGTTTCGCTTGTAAGAGCTCATTTGCATGGTAAACAATGTCAATCCTTGCAAAGGATTAAAATAAGAACATCTCTAGTGGTGAGGATAGATCAAATCTTGGAAAATCAGGAGAATATCCAATTGTAAAGATCTCACTGCTAGAGAATAATCTATAAGCTGAAAGGTTTGAGTGTCTTCAATGTTAAGGAGAAATACAGACAATCAGGGAAAAACCTATGAAGAAAAAATTTAGGAGCCAAACATTGATATTACCTTCAGGCCCTGTAGGAGGGCTAAGCCCCCTTGCAATCTCAATTAGGAGAGGTTAAACTCTATTTCTGCATAAGTAACTTAAGAGGGTTTCTCCAACAGACCAAATCCCAACAAATGTGATAGAGCTTAGTACCCTTTTTCCAAAAGTCATGTGTAGTGTTAATGACATCTTATCCTATGCGAAGCCTATGAGAAAAACAACAATTGCCCAAGTTAAATAATAAAAACCAAGGTAGTAGACCACCTTCTAACACTAAAATCTTGTTTGGAATAAAAACCAAGGTAGTAGACCACCTTCTAACACTAATCTTGTTTTGAATAAAAACCAAGGTAGTAGACCACCTTCTAACACTAATCTTGTTTTGAACTGTCCTGATTATTTTAGCAAGCAAAGCAGGATGCTGGTCAAAGTCTAAATGAGGGAGGGAATTAGGAAATTTTCAGGTAACCTTTGTGCAAAGAGTCACTGAAGGAAAGTGTGCTGTGTGATGAACCCGTGAAATGGGGCCACCTGGCCTGGACGACAGTGCTGGCTGCCAACTGTGCACTCTTGTCCTTTAGCAGGAAAATCAGATTTTGTTTTGTTGTGACAACCGATCAGATTTTGTTTTGTAGTGACAACGGACTTCTTGAAGCTTATTGAAGAAAATCAGGTTTTTTTTTGTTTTGTTTTGTGTCTTCTACCGACATCTTGAAGGGGGCCAAATCAGATTTGCTTTGTCTTCTAGGGACAAATCACCCTTGGGTTTCTCTTTGGCAACTATGTGCCAATTGTCTGCCACTATTTGTAAACTGGAAGCTTCTACCAACTTTAGCCAAATCGCTACTAACTGTGGTTTGCCTCTTTATAGAATGGAATCCCTTCATCGAAGGCAATCAGATTGTTTACTTGCTTTGCACTACAAGTTAATGTAACGCCCCAAGGGGCTATATATTGAAGACTCTGCTTTGTTTTTTTGGGTGTGCTGAATATTTTGGTCTGCCTTTGTGCATGATTCAGGTCTTGGGACAGAACCCCCAAGAGACCACCACTGCTGTTATGTGTTGCTGTTCGAGCTCTATATGGTCTTGAGATGAAGCCCTCTAGAGTTATCCTCTGCTGTGTGTTACTGTTCGAATTCTATATTGAGTTCTGTGTAATTTGAAAGCTTCAATTGCTGTTGTGAAGAAAATTCTATATCATTTCAATAACAAAAATATTCTTGAATTTTCCAGTTACTAGTTTAGAAAAACACAGTGTTAGAGCATATAGACCTTAAGGTCTTTACAATGGTATCAAAGCTTCAACCGTGCCAGCTGTGGGTTCGTTTTATGAGTAAAAGGGAACAATGGTACCATGAGAGAGAGAGAAAGAAGAGTTCCAGTATGGGCGACAATGATGAAGAAGCAAGGGCCTTCTTTAAACCAAAACGTTGTGAAACCTTGCAACTCGGTCTAGGAGAGACATTAAAGGAAGTCACCCAATTGTTGAGAGGGCTTAAATAGAATCAAGATGGTGTGAATTTTGTCAATGAGAGGGGTGAAGGAAGCATTGCCGATAAAGGAAAGTTTATCTTTCAGGGTGAAGTAAGCAATTTCAATGAAGCAAGATCTGTCCCTAGTGGTGAGAGAAAAACAGCCAAACCATTTAGGGCTAAATTTTTGCCAAACGAAGAGGTCAGGAAGGATCAACCCAACCAGACTGATGAAATGGACCGCCAAGATACTTTAAGCAAAGCAGTTAAGAAAAACATGTATTTTCCTGAGTATTGTGGACTGAAAACCAAAGGTGGATATTGGAGAAAGGATTATGATGGAAGAAAAGACATTCAACAATGCCTGGGCAGAATTACTTTACCTAATTTTGATGGAACGAGTAGTACTACAGCAAGATCTTGGTTACAAAAGCTGGACATTTATTACTCATTAAATGCAATGACAGAAGAAGCCATCAAGTTCTCCACCTTACACATGGAAGGAGTAGCCTATGAGTGGTGGTACTATGGGCTCGCAACTCAAGGTCATGACTCAATTTTCACTATACAAGATTTCAGTCAAAGGCTGATGGAAAGATTGGATAGAACTGACCTCGAAGTTCATTTCCATAACCTAGCCCAATTGAAGCAAGAAGGTAGAGTGGAAGATTATGTATCAGAATTTCAAAGACTTGCGGTAATGGTGCCTAATGTGATAGATAGGAGGCAGATAGTACTCTTTACGGAAGGATGAGCTAAGCCACTTAAGGGGTTGCTTAAAGCCTTAAACCCATCAACATTCCAAGAAGCCATTACAACAACTCTCAACTTAGAGGATGCAGTGGTCAAGGATACTTTCAACAGTAAGAGGACAGTTCCACCCATACAATTCAAGAAAACTTTTCAAAAAAATCCAATACCTCCGAGGATGCCTTTAGCAAGGCCCAACCAAATAGAAGTCAGTAGAAATGAGTTGATACGAAAGAAGTTGTGCACTTTACATGCAAGGAACCATGCAACCTGGGCATCGATGCTTAGGTAAAGGGCAAATATACTATTTTGAGGTAATTTCGATGACGAGATAGAAAGTGAAGAAGCTGATGTCGAAAATGAAATAGACACTATCGAGGGGCTTGAAGGCGGTACACTTGCAGCTCTTACTAGAGAATCGCGTTATAGTGCATTCCCCATAAAAGGCGTTTTGAAGGGACAGCGAATACTCATCCTCATTGACGGTGGAGCCACCTATAATTATGTAAATGAAGTAGTAAGGAGGCTTAGTCTGGACACAACTCCGATTGAAGGGCTTGGAGTAAGGGTAGCCAGTGGGACTGCTCTTTCCTTCACCCAGAAGGTTCCCCGAATAGAATTGTCTAAGGGGGAATATAAATCAAAGGACGATTTTTATGTGATTGACATGGATATGGAAGTAGTTCTAGGTTGTCAATGGCTGCATGCAATTGATAAATACGAGATTAGCAGTCAGAAGTTGGAGATGACTTTCCTATATAATGGGAAAAAGATAATTCTGCAAGGAATTTCCAACAAAGCAATGGAAATATCAGCCAAAAAGAGGGAGCGGGTGTTACATAAGAAACAGGTAGGCCATTCAACAGAGTGCCTTATTACTAATACCAATGATGCAAAGAAAGAAGGTGCTAACGACATGCAAATTCAAATTATTTTGGACAAACATAATAAAGTCTTTAGAGACATACCCCTTGGGTTAGCTCCTAGTAGGGGTTTCCAGCACATCATTGAACTTGAAGAGGGGGCAAACCCAATGATGATCACTCCATATCACCACCATCCGAAGGTTTGCAAGGAATAAATTGAAAAGGCAATCAAAGAGTTACTCGACATGGGGCATATAAGGCCTAGTTCTAGTCCTTTTGCATCTTTCGTAGTGCTGGTCAAGAGGAAGTGCATTGATTACCGAGCTCTCAATAAGAAGACTATAAAGAATCGTTACCCAATACCACGCATTGATGAATTGATTGATGAGTTACATGGAGCTAGCTTCTTCTCCAAAATTGATTTGGGTTCAGGGTACCATTAGATCAAAGTTTGGGATGAAGACGTACACAAGACAACATTTGGGTGTCACTATGAGCAATATGAATTCTTGGTGATGCCCTTTGGTTTAACAAGTGCTCCAACAACTTTTTAATCATGTATGAACCGCCTTGTATTTAATCAGTGGTTAAGGAAATTTGTTCTTGTCTTTTTTGATGACATCTTAGTTTATAGCAAATCTTTGGAAGATCATCTTAAACACTTAGATGAGGTGCTGGGAATCTTAGAGGAGCAAGCCTTTTATGCCAAAACTTCCAAGTGTGAGTTTGGATTACACGAAATCCTATATTTGGGTTTCAAGATCAGCAAACATGGAGTAAGTATTGATGAGGATAAGATCAAAGCCATCCAAGAATGGCCTAGACCCAACAACTTCAACAACTTGACGTAGTTGAGGGGATTTGTTGGGCTCTGCAGCTACTACCGGAGATTCGTTAGCGGTTTTTCACTATTGGCAGCCCCCTTAACAAATCTAATCAAGAAAGGAGCATTTATATGGACAACATTGGCCCAACAAGCTTTTGATAAGCTTAAGGAGGTAATGAGTTTGTGTCCCGTCCTGGCAATTCCAGATTTTTCACTTCCTTTTGTCTTAGAGTGTGATGCATCTGGAGAGGGAATAGGAGCTGTTCTGATGCAGAACAAACACCTTATAGCATTTGAGAGTAGGAAGCTTAAGGAGGATGAACGTAAGTTCTCCATTTATGATAAGGAAATGCTAGCCATAATGCATGCACTGACCAAATTCAGACAATATTTAGTTTGCAACAAGTTTGTGGTAAAAACTGATCATAATAGCTTAAAGTATTTCCTTAATCAGCGAGAATTGAATGATAGTTATCAAAAGTGGGTTAGCAAAATCCAGACTTACAATTTTGATATTGAGTATGTGAAGGGAAACAACAATATAGTGGCATATTCTCTATTTGGAAACCTCATTTGCATTCTATTTCTGATATATTTACTGATTGGAGAGCATTGATTACAGCAGAGTATGTAAAAAATTCGTTTGCAAGTGATATCTTGGAGGGCAAGGTACAAGTTGATAGGTTCAAAACTGTGAATAAGCTGATTCTCTTCAAGGGGCGAGTATATATTACACTTGAATCTAAAATGAAGGATTTTATCTTAAAGCCATGCCATGACACTCCATTGGCTGGCCATCCAGGGTTTTACTAAACATATAAACAGGTACGAGAGCATTTCTTGTGGAAAGGATTGAAGAAGGATGTGATGTAGCATGTAAGGGAATGTAAAGAATGTCAACAGAACAAGGCTGAGAATGTTTTTCTGGCAGGATTACTACAGCCTCTACCTATTCCCAACAAAAAATGGGAAAGCATATCCATGAATTTTATTACCAGTTTGCCAAAGGCCCAAGGCAAGGATTGTTTGTATGTGGTAGTCAATAGACTTACCAAGTATGCACACTTTTATGCTATATCATCAGAATTTAAGGCACTCCAAGTGGCTGAACTTTTCTTTAGGGGGATTTTTAGACTATTACATGGGTTGCCAAAAACGATCGTAAGACAGAGACAACAAATTTCTCAGCTTGTTTTGGCAAGAGTTATTTCATTTGACAAGAATGTAATTGACCGCCAACACCAGTTATCATCCACAAACGGATGGACAAACAAATATAGTGAACAAATGGATTGAAGGATATTTACGGAACTACGCAACAGGTCAGCAAGCATCTTGGGTTAGATGGTTACATCTTGGGGAATACTGCTACAATACAACTTACCATATGTCGATTGGGATGTCCCCCTTTAAAGCATTGTACAACTATGATGCAACTTCTTTTGTGGATCTGATTCTCACTGATAGTAGAGCACCTAGTGCTAAGGATTTGATTCAGCAAAGCAAAGATATTCTGGAAGCCCCCAAAGAGAACTTGCGACAAGCCCAAAGTCAGCAGAAGTTTGTATGAAGATAGACATCAAACTAAAAGAGCATTTGAAAAAGGGTGATTTGGTGTTTCTGAGGTTATAGCCTTTTAGACAATCGTCTATGAAGGGAAGTGGAAAAGAGAAGTTATAACCACGCTTTTATGGTCCTTATTGGGTGATTAAAAAGGTGGGACAGGTTGCTTACGAGTTGGAATTACCTCCTAACATCAAGATTCACAATACTTTCCATGTTTCATGCTTAAAGAAAGCCCTCAGACAGCAAATAATCCGTCCATGGAGCTCTCTCCACTAGACTATGAAGGAAAATTGATCCTTGAACCTGAATCTGTTTTGGATGTAAGGGAGAAGAGATTATGTAACGAAGCTATTCCAGAATACTTGATCAAGTGGAAGGGACTACCATTGGAAGATGCGACTTGGTAAGGAGTTGGAATCTTCAAACACCCCAACTTGAAATTGTTTGAGGTCGAGTAATTAGGGGACATGAGGACTGTGGTGAACCCGTGAAATGGGGCCACCTGGCCTGGACGACAGTGCTGGCTACCAACTGTGCACTCTTGTCCTTTAGCAGAAAAATCAGATTTTGCTTTGTAGTGACAACCGACTTCTTGAAGAAAATCAGATTTTGTTTTGTTTTGTTTTGTGTCTTCTACCGACTTCTTGAAGGGGGCCAAATCAGATTTGCTTTGTCTTCTAGGGACAAACCACCCTAGGGTATCTCTTTGGCAACTATGTGCCAACTGTCTGCCACTATTTGTAAACTGGAAGCTTCTGCCAACTTCAACCAACTCGTTGCTAACTGTGGTTTGCCTCTCTACAGACTGGCATCCCTTCATCAAAGGCAATCGGATTGTTTACTTGCCTTGCACTACAAGTTGATGTACCGCCCTGTTGTGACCTTTTCACACATCGCCCCATTGCAAACGAGGACCCCCTCTTTCCTGCTTTCCGCGTTTGTTAGTTTAGGGTTTTGGCAGCATAGTAGGCAATTTTGAGTTTCCCGTGCTTGAGTCTCGGAATTTTGATCAAGCACGTAAAGTTGAGATTTTAAATGATCTTAATTTTTGTCTAAGTGTAAACCTTTTGAGCGTTAATGTGTTTTTGAACATCTACGTTGGTAATTTTAGAGTGCTAAGGTGTTTCAGGACCTTTTGGAGTTGTTTTCTCGCTGCTATGAAGTTATTCAAGTTGCACTTTATCCCGATAGGTTTCCTTGTGTTTCGTTCAAATTTTTGGTGAATTTGCCTAAGTCCAAATGAGTTTTATTGAGTTTTGAAGTTTCCTAGTGGTTTTGAGTGGAAAAATCATCATTTTCCGGATGAAAATCCATATTCTAATGGTTAAAAGGTCAAAATTCCACCCTAGAGGTGCTTTTCCCCTCATATTCCTGACTACCCATGATTTTTCCCCACTCAAAATCGAGACTGGACATGGATTTCCCTTAGAATCGAGACATGCCCTATTTTTCCCCCCATTCAGAATCCATACTAGGATCAATTTTCCACCAGATGATTGAGAATTTGACTAAGTGTTGGGATTTTCCCTGACTACCTTCGTTTTTCCACTGGGAGTGTGGATAAGGTTATAGATAACTTTTATGATGATTCCTGACATGGATCGAATTTCCACTAGGACTTTTGTGACTAGATTTTGTGGATTTTTATGCGGATAATTATTCCAGACCCTAGGTGAATTTCCACTGGAGATATTTTGATGATTTTTGTGTCTGGAATCTGGATGACTGTCCAGACTGGGGTCGATTTTCCCCTGGGAGGATTTTTGTGCTAAAGTTTAAGTTGGAATTCTGATTCCAGACCCAAATCAATCTTCCCCTGGACCCATTTTGTGCAAGTTGATGAAATTTTTGATAGTGATTTTTATCCCTACTTGGGACGATATTCCCCCAAAGGGGATTTTTAATGATTTTGTTGGGATTTTTATCCCAATTAAAATTGATTTTCCCCTGTTGGTCATTTTTTATCTAAATTCTCAAATCTGTCAATAAAGTGACCCCAAATTTAATTGTTTTTACGAAGTGCAAATGATTATTTAAAAATAAAAAACAATTAATAAATGATTTGCAATGAGCATTTAATGATTTTACCTTCTAGAAGCAAATCGGTTTTTTGCCAGGCAAGTATAAGTACAAGTTTTTTATCCCACATTGCTTGTGTGGTGAAAGTTGAAGGTAAAAACAAGTTTAAAAGGAGGAGGCCAGCATTATTATATTATTATATTTGCCAAGTGTGTGCTTGCTAAAGCGATTTTTCCTCCAGCTGGGTAATTTTGTTAAAGTGTCAAGTTGACACATTGGGTTGAAGATTGTTTTGTTGTTCATTTTTCCTCATTTCCAACCTAAGGCGATTTTGCCTAGAGGCTGATTGGAGGCGTTTTCAGTCAATTTTCAGAGCTTTTAAAAGTTGTTGCAGGTCTAAAACTTCATTGTAGGGCGGATGTCCTAAGAAAAACTCCATTTCCAGGCACTTTTCATTTTTGGCGATCTTGTTTGGAAGGCATTTTTGATCATTTTCAGGGATTTTTTACTACTTTGCAAGGTGCTGGTAAGTCTGAAACAATTCATTTTCAGACTTGTCCTCATAAAATATTCCTTTTAGCAGCCATACTTGATATCCCGGGATTGATTGTTTTCACCATTGAAGTTGATTTTCATCAAGTTTGTGCACATTTGGGTGATTGCAACATGTTTTTAGAGATTGATTTGTGAAGTTGCAGGTTGTCTTCAGATTTGCTGGCAGCCATTGTTGACTTCGGAAGGTACCTTCAGACATAATTTTGTGTGAAATCATAACCTTTCACACCTGTCCTTATTCATTGTTTGATCCGGTATACTCCTTTGCACTCTAATTTGAGTATAATTTCTAAGTATAAGGAGGTGTTTTTAGACTTTGGTGTGAAAATTATTGATTTTAATGAATTTCATGAGGGTTTTATACCCCAACCTTGTCACATTTTGCATTCTATTGCTAAATCTATTGAGAGTGGATTATTTTCCTGATTTCCATATCCAAATTTGTCCAAATCATTAGGAAATTAGAATTTCTGTCAGGATAATTTTCCAAAGTTCTAACTTCTAGCTTCGTATAGGTACGATGTCGAAGTTCGGACTTAAGGAAAAGAGAACAACAGAAGATAGTTGAGACTGGATTCTATCCAGAATCCAAGATGTCATCCAGATGGAAGGAGGTTATAGACATGAACATGCATTTCCTGAACATGAGCCAGATGCGACAGCGTATGTTTGGAATTGGGAGCCAGATTCCTTCCCTAGCTTATGTGAATATTATGAAGAGTGGCATTTATCAGGCCGCTGGATTTCCGCAATCCATACAGTGCAGTGAGCTTATCCTGGAGAGTGCACGATGTTATGGTCCTCGCTCTCGAATGATCAAGACTCCTAAGGGTGCCATCAATGCCTACCTTGCCGAGGATGCGATCACTAAGGTGTTTGGAATTCCACGTGGGGTGGACATGAAAGATATAACTAAGGATGAATAAGAAGACCGATATAAGAAGAAGATGGATGCGTGCAAAACCGTAGTGAACAAGGAGTGGATGATCGAGCCTAGGACCCATCATTCCAAGGCTCCCAAGACACGCATGTGCACAAACTTCAAAGAGGAATATAGTGATTTAGTATTCCTGCTTAAACGAGTGATGGGGATGCTGCAAGGTGCAATATACGATGGATGGATGTTCTATTTCATCCAGAATTGTCTGAAAGGAACATTGATAAATTGGTCTAGAATCATAAGTGACAATCTAGATTTTTAACTGAGGAATGTGGAGCGATCTAGGTCATTCGCCATGACTTCCTATTTGGTGTACCTGCTTGCATTATTTGTTACATACAAGGGATTGATATGTAGAGGTGAAGTCGGGAATGGACAAGGACGATTTAAGAGTTATGAGTGCTATCCACAGCTGAACATGTATCGAATTGAAGATTATAAGAGAGTGAATGATGTATTCACAATGTACATAACGCGAATGTTGCAAGTTGGAGTCCACAGGAGGTTGTCCAAGGAGGCAACAAAGCTGATAGAGAAATATGGATCGTGGTATATACAGTTTCGCACTTTCACATACCTTAGGATTCATGGATTTCAATCCGACCCTATAGGCTTCCTAGGTATCCTTTTGACAAAGTGATCTTGTTGGAAGTAGTGAGACAACTTCTGGAGTTTGATTTCATCCAGAAGGAGGAAAGGCAAATAACGGGCATGTCATTTCCTATTTCAGTTGGGAAGACATTGGAGGTTTGCCAATCCGCCTTAGCAACCAGCACAACAAGTGAGGAACTTGCATTCGATCGACTTGCAACATACAAGAGAAGAGAAAGATTTTTTCCAGATAAGAAAGTTGGAAGGATCAAGGGAGAAAAGTTCATCCACAAGGTAGACATAGAAGATTATTGGGCCAACCTGATGGATGAGCAGGCAGTAAAGAGAAGAATGTGGTCCAGAATGTTAGTAGATTTCATGAGGAAGTGTGGACTTTTCCTCACTCCTGACCAAGTGTTAGATGATAGGGATCATATGCATCCACAATATGAAAATGAAAATGAAGAAGGCGATTCTATTGCCTAATTGGTCAAAACTAGAAGAAATAGATTTGAATGTATTGATGAGAGAGGTCTTGAGTTTCTCCCGAGCATGGGTGGATATTCAAATGAACAAATTAGTTGATATGGGTGTTACCTTCACTTATGAAAAGATGAAACCAGAGGAATCCTCTTCCGAAGATGATCAAAGGACTATCGGTGATATCAGGATTCATGCGGATGAGGAGAGTCAAGCTCCCAAGAGAAGGAAGAACACACCAGGAGAAGTCGAGGCTAGACGGAAGAAGATTGAGAAGGTTAAGAAGAAGAAGCAAAATACTATCATTCCTTCGCCATCGCTCAATGTCTCATCAATCAAGGAAGTTGAAGTGCCAGAACAAAACAAGGGGACTGAGCAATGTTCCAACATAGTGATACTCCCAGAGAATATTCAGGATTTACATGCCACAGCGACATTTGCTCCACCTAATGAGGATGATGATCAACTGAGATCCCCTACTGTCCTTTTGGAGGTTAGTTTGGGAAAGAATGTATATAATTTGACCAGGGATAATCCTGATGATGATGATGATGTTATCTTGGCATTGAGAGGGCTTGATCGAGAGATGTGTCTTGATGACGGTATGGAGATGGCTGCTATTCTTGATTGGCTGATGAGGAGTATGGAGAAAAGTAAGTAAATGATAGAGGCACAACCTCTTGATGACATTGATGACTACTTAGCTAGAAGCAATAAGGAGAAAGAACCTAAGAGAGCTAAGATTATGTCACACATAGCTAGAGATGAGATAGGAATGCGGATTGCGCAGGTGGCTATACCTATTGGAGGTATGACGACGGATATTGCTACTCCCATGGATTTTCAGATTACTTCAGTTGCCCTTGGCCGTACTACAAGAGACAAGAATTTCAGGAGGTTGGTGATAACCTCAAGGCAATCAGTGTGAGATTGGATAGAGAGATAGAGAAAAGAGAAGTACAAAGAAGAGAATATCAGACTTAGAAAGTACATTGCAGGAATAAGGCGTGAGAATCCCACCCTTATTTCCCCTATTGCAATTCATTGTGGACTACATTCACATTATGAGGTAGCGAGAGATACACTCTCGAAGGTGGAGAAATGGATTGAAAATACAAAGAGACAGGTGGAGGATTTCCTTATTCAGTTTGTCCAGGCATTTGACAGGACAACATGGCTCATATTCAAAATACAGTATTTGGAGGGAGTTTGGAAAGAATTCCGACCTATTCAAGAGAAGAATATTCCATGCCTCAGAGCTTTGAAGAAGATTCCTAAGTCCACATTGGTAAGGGAGAATGTTGTGCACAATGGAGATAGATACGATTTCCATGGCTGGTATTGTTCATTAGCCATGAAGAAATCAACTTATGAGAGCGCACAACTGAGTTGTGCAGAGATGGAAGGATCAATTCATGATATTCAGTTGAAGATCCTTGCCTCAATTGAGGAGTTATTGGGGGTTGATGTTAGTGAGGCCAGTAGTTTACACTTAGCAGAATTAAGAGACAAAATGAAATTCATGTATTTCAATCAGTTGGACTCTTTGAAGAAGAGTCAAATAGATGATTTGATCTCTTTGTTGATTCATGTTCATAATTTGCAGAAGCTCATGTCAGATTGGGAGAACACTTTGGATGCTTGCTCGAATGCATTGGACGTGATTGATTTACAACAGGATACCTTACCCAACATTTCCATGGAGGAGTTAGATTCTGTATTGGCTAGCTTCTTGGACTATTCTAGGAGAGAGAGAGAGAGAGAGAGATGCAGGATGAAATCTTCTAGAAGATTCCCTATTTGATGACTAGGCTTTTTTTTATTGGGCCATATGTTGTTGGCTCTTTGAAGAAGAGTCGAATAGATGATTTGGTCTCTTTGTTGATTCATATTCATAATTCGTAGAAGCTCATGCCAGATTGGGAGAACACTTTGGATGCTTGCTCGGATGCATTGGACATGATTGATTTACAACAAGACACCTTACTTAGCATTTCCATGGAGGAGTCAGATTCTGTATTGGCTAGATTCTTGGAGTATGCTAGGTGAGAGAGAGATACATGACAAAATCTTCTAGAAGATTCCCTATTTAATGACTAGGTGTCTTTCTATTGGGCCATATGTTGGTGGCTCCATTTTTGATGTAAATCCTAATTAGGACAATTCTAGGGTTTTGTTGGCATGATCTTGGCCCTTGATTTATTTCTAATCTTGGCCATCCATTTTGTATGAGACTCTATATATACCTCATTGCCTCTCATTTGTAAGAGAGTTTTTGTAGAATTGTTGGTATATGCTGCAACTTTGAATATAAGTCATTGTTCGACTTGATGGTGATTTTGTCTTTCAAGTGTTGTTTTGCATTCAAGGTTCTCAATTCCTCCAAGTTAGATTAGAATTTGATTTCAATGTTTGTTAGATTGAATGAAAGAATTGTTGAGTATATTTGTGTGGAATCTATGAATCCATACCACTAGCCTCTTGTTGATTGTAAGTGCGCCTTGCGTGGTCAACTGGAAATTTATGCAAACTTAACTTTGATTATTACATATCCATTGTTATGCATCAACTTGGGTGGTCTCAATGCTTGATGGTAATAGTTTGAAAATCTATGAAGTATACCCTAGATGATTGCATTAAGCTCATGTCAAAATCTGTTCAATTTGATGATGAGACCTTGCCTATTTTGATTCCACTAAATTTGTTCATGATTTCTTGAACCCTATTCCCTTTTGCCATTTTTTAGTAAGTCTCGAGTCCAGAACTACATTGCCATATCCCAAGTTACCAGCACACCCATTTCATATCATGATAAATGAAGTTAATTCGAACAATTGTGTAAGTCCCCAAGTGAAAACAACAATTCACATCGACCATTGAGTTACCCAGTCGTCAAGACCTGACTATAGAAACCTTGGAATCATTTTAGTTGATCTTATCCTTAGCATCTGAGGTGATTTTGTTCAAGAGAGGGTAAATTACTCTGGTATTTTATTCTGAATATTATGTGCATAAAACACACATCAACACGCCCCAAGGGGGTATATTGCGAAGAGACTGCTTTGTTTTTTGGGCATGCTGATTATTTTGGTCTGCCTTTGTGCACAATTTGGGTCTTGGGACAGAAGCCCCAAGAGATCACCACTGTTGTTGTGTGTTGCTGTTCAAGCTCTAAATGGTCTTGAGACGAAACCCTCAAAAGTTACCCTTTGCTGTGTGTTGCTGTTCGAAGTCTATATTGAGTTCTGTGTAATCTGAAAGCTTAAATTGCTGTTGTAAAGAAAATTCCATATCAGTTCAATAACAAATATATTCCTGAATTTTCCAGTTACTAGTTCAGAACAACAGTGTTAGAGCATACAGACCTTAAGGTCTTTACACTTTGGCTACTGGAAACCTTGTTTGTCACTTTCTCAAACAAGTTATTTTTTCAACTCACTCAAAATAAAAGACTTTTGTTGATGCTTGAGATGATAGGAGAAAAGGGATATACTGATAAGCATTCATGGGTTTATGAAAGCACTTAATGCATGAAAAACCTTTTGAAGCAAAGTTAGTTACCCTAAAAAGGACAACATCCAGATTGTTAACGTCTGTTTTTGAGACAATACAAGTAATTTGATGCTTTCAGAATGTGAGGTGTAAGCATCAAAAGCTATTTGTGGATCAGATTGAGTGTCATTTCATATTCCTACAACATCGTCTATAAACCATTGAAATAAAGAGATGGTCTAAGGCAAGAGATTCAGTAATTTGACTTTCTTGAGATCACAAAAATAAGCAGTCATAGATGACAGCAAAATTGTTGCCTATGGTTGTATTATGGTGTTGTCAGAAGAATCCGCTTTTAAATTCCAAATGTTATCATGTAAGAAATAGTTGTGCCAGACCAACAATGAAGCTACATCTTGCAGGAGAGTAGACATCTTGACAATAGAACCTGAGCAATCCAGCATCATTAGGAACGATGGTGTATAGGTTGTTCAGGTTGAAGGCAGAGGAGAATATCTGTAGAAAATTGAAGATCAACATCCTAGATCAAAGTCAAATAATCCATGAGGTGATTTTTTTGATAAGCAAAATGGGTAGCAGAGTGTGATGCAGCCATTTAGAGGTTGGCTCTACTATAAAACTGTAATAGGAGCAGATGAGCCTTGTAGTAAGAGGTTCCTTATGCACCTTAGGAATGAGGTCGAAGACACAAACCCTTGCGACACTAAGAGAAACCTGCACAAGGAACTCAACTAACCTGTGGAGTGGTGTTGCTAGATGTTAGAACTTCATTAACAGAAAATTGCAAGTGAGAAAAATAGAAGCACAATGAACTTTAAGCATTTATTCTTAGACATTGCAATCGGACAAACTATTGGAGCCCTTCAGCAATGTATTAAACCTGAGGCAACACAGTAATGAACTATGCATTATGCAATATAATGGTGATTTAATAGTTTATAATTATGATAAAAAACTATATTCCAAAATTCATGGTGTAAACAGCAGCTTTTTCTCTTTTTTTGTTTTGTTTTTGGATCCTTGGCTTTTTGAAGAATCTTTATCTTTTGGTTTGCTGAGTTATTCCTCAGAAAGATTTTTGCTACCATGATTTAAACTGTGTATGCTGAAGTAGACTTGAAGTTGCACAAATCAATTGTTGAGCTTTTCCATACGAACTTTTCCCTCATTGGATGAATCGGCACTATCGTCCTTTGCTTGGTTAAAGGCATAAGCTCTGGCCATCCTCCCTAAAACTAAAAGTGAAGAACAAGCTCTGATATGGAATTTGATCTATAAGTGAACAATCCATGACTGTTTTAGTTCATAATACATGCATCATCTCATCAGAGTGTTGATTCTTGTGCTTTACTACTGGAATTTAAATATAAAAATCTGATTTAGATGTGCATCAATTACCAATACTTCCATGGTGCAGCAAAAAAGGGAAAAAGAATCAGAAGGCATATACAGAACAACACATTTTACCAAATATAAACATTGATCTACATGGAGAAAGCTCTCAGAAGGTTGAATAAAATCCACTACAAGAGAAGTCCTTGCTTTGGAGGTTAGAAATGGCCAGAATTATCAGTACGATGTTTTCACATTTAAGAGGCTAGCTTTGTAGCTTGAATCCTCGTTCTTCTGTTCGGCTTATACAAATATCTGATCTTTCCATGTCCGATCTGTTGGGAGCTTCCCAAAGAATCCCTTTCAAGTAAATTACATACTTTAATCAATTAAGGATGATTGTTTGGAATGCACATGTTTTGAACTTACCAAGCCTGTTCACCTGTCAAATCTTCTGCTAGCAACAATTGGAATTACTGTTGAAAATTAGTCATCACCAACTTATGGACTTGTCAAAAGGGCTGGGATTGCCAAAATCAAATTACCCTGCAAACTTGAAGCTTTTAGACGTATCCCCGATAATGTGCACTTATTCAGCTTTGCTTCCTCAAGGTTCCAGTACTGATATCACATTCATCTCATCAATTACACTAGCTTAGATAAGTAGCCGCCAATTGACACAATACATCTGTCATTTTCTAATCCCCAAGTCTCATGAGTGATTGAAAAGTATGGAGTGAGTCAAGGGAACGAGGAGTGGAGAGATTTCCTTCATCATCATGCAATTCAAGATTTTATGAAATTGAGTGATTATAACCATTCCTACAATTATTTGTGTTTTTGGCTCGCTTTGAGAAATTAAACATTTATACACTTGTAACAACCTATAGGCTATCCTTATTATTTTCTTTAAGTTGCCCTAGTTCCCTTTGTTAACTTATCTATTTGATTTTGTCTACATTCCGTAGCAACATCATTCTAGGAATTAAACTGCTATTTCCACATTCTGTTTGTGTTGTTTGTAATATAAATTGTAGTTCAATTACACGAGTAAACACTCTTTGGAGTTTTTAACAGGGATAATACATTTAACACGAAAACTTCATGGGCACTTTATCTACAACATAGTACCTTCTCTTAAGGTTTTATTGCAAGGATGCATAAATGTTGGAAAGCTGGACTTTTCAAGTGGGGACCTTTATATTTCCTTACACTTTAAAAATGTTCCCTCAGGTTGTTCCAATGTTGTGTCTGTGAATGTCACATTCCTATGATTTAACTGGAATTTGGTTGTTAAAATTATAATGATGATGATGAATGTCACCATTCTTTAGACCAGATTGATCTGTAGAACATATTAGAATGCATTATATAACTATGCAATTTAACATGTCTTTGGATGTTGTTTTTCAATGTATCATTTTTGAGTTGTACTTATTATTTCCATTCCCCCCATTCAAACATTTTGTGTAACACTTTACAGGTGAAATTCCCATCCTTGTAATTGTTGTCAATATTGCAATTTGTAATAATTCATATTGTTCCTGTGTGCCATGACATGTGGCTAAGATTCCCCACAAAGGAAAAGAACTGTGAGATAAAGTTTAAACCATTTATATGCATATGGGTGAAGTAGAAATGAGACTAGAAATTCTTCTTAGTATCAATTCTATATTTGAACATGATGGAAATGAAGGTACCCAAGTTGTTTTGATTCTTGTAAGCTAGAAGTTCTTGAATATTAGTTGCATTATGAAACTGGATGAGATTGCTTCACATGTAGTAAGCGTAGGGCAAATTAGAAAGAAATGGTGTTCATCTTCAGTTTTGTTTGATTTGCAAATTTTACAAATTTGCACATCCCAAGGTGTTTTTTGATCACTGCAATGACCAGTTTCACCATGTTGGTCATGAGCATTGGTCCTTATTTTTAGCAATATTCATTTGTTTTCACAATGTTGGAGAAGTAGTTTTGATTAGTTAAACGAGGATTGATAAAATTCTTCTTAATACTTCAGCTTCCTCTTATTAACTATTCCATTGGTGTTTAATTTTTTTCTTTGAACTTCGTAGGGATATAAAATTTAATTTTATCAACATGGTTTGATTTAATTGTTATCTTCAATAGTCCAATATCTAGGCTAAGGTTCAGTTTCAAAAGCTCGCCAGTTTTTAGTCTATTGTGGCTATTAGGCATGTTAGAGGGCATCTGGTGCCACCTAAGTTGAGCAGCTTGTTTTTATTTTCTAGGTGTCTAACATAGTTTCAGATTCCACCAATGTACAAAACACTTTGACCAAAAGAATATGTTATCAAGTAATGTATTTTAAATATACCCAAATTTGTTCCAAGGGCCATGAGAGATGCTGCAGGATACAACCTAACTATATAGAATATCTGGAAATGTTTAAAATGTTGAAGAGAACTTTTTGAAATCCCAGTTCCATAGCTCGGGATTTCTTCATTTGTTTGCAAGACATGGTAAGCGTTACGGCTATAAATGATTGTCTAAAGTACATGGTCACTCCAGTTCAAATGGCTGTTGAGATACTACATTTTATTTCAAGTTGTAAGTTTTAAGATGCTCTGAGATTTTCTCAATTTTATTTCAAGTCTCACCAGAGATGCTGCTTTGTCAACCTTCAACACCATATGGGGTAAGGAATGACCAAAGTGTTGAAAAGAGACATTTCTCATCCTATTCCCATACCTTAACATTTGTTCATGCATTTTCAATACCGTAATAAGCTTTCCAGCTAGGAATGATTCTCTTATCCACACTACCATCCTATTCCCATAGCTTAGCATTTATACATGCATTTTCATGACCATAATAAGCTTTCTAGCTAGAAATGATTTTCTTATTCACACTATCATTCCAATATTAACAGCAGTTGAAGTTAATGCTAAGCTATTTGTAAGGCTAAATCTCTTCAAGCATATTGTTATCATACAAAACTGGACTTATTTAACAGAATTGAGTAAAATATAATTCTGCATTCTTTAATCTATTTAGCTAAAATACAGTAAAAGTGAATATAAGCTTCAAACTATCTTATTTGGTGGGTGACGATAATAAGCTAATTTTATGAATGAATTGTTATACAAATTAAATGAATTCTCTGTTATGTTACTAAGTGCCTTTGGTGTGCTTTATGGTGATTAAAATCCTTAAAATAATGTTTATCACATCCCTTATTGCAGTGCAGATAAATGTGTACTTGCATCTTCAGGATTCCAAGCTGATATAAAGGCATTGCAAAAAAACTTATCTGCTAGACATCTGGTGAGTAGCTTGTGAAATTAACAGTGTCAATGTGCTTAGTTCTCTTTGTCTCTTTTAAGTGTCACCTAAAAAATTATTTGTTAGATGTTCTAAAGCAGTAGACAAATCAAGTGAGGCTTTTTGAATGTTTCCTTTTTGAAACGATTCCGACAATTATAATAAATGCAATTGAAAGGGGTGAGAAAAATTTCGTTCCAATGTTTTGCAAGTAGTGATCCTTTCAAATGAATGCCCTAAGAAGTTGAAGAAATGTTTAATTTTTTTTATCAATGCTAAGCTATAAGTTTGTTGTAATTGCAATAAATAACTAAATTGCTAAAAATTTCTAGGGTGTTCTCAAAATAAAAAGCTACCTGCATTAAAACTTTATTCTTACTAGAATTTTGGGTCATTTGCAAAAATTGTTATGGTTCAAAACTTTTGTCAGCATTATTATCTTTAAATGAAGCAATCCACATTACAAGAGCTTTCCAACAATATACAACAAAACAATGTTTAACGTGAAATGCTTTATTGATGTAATGAGCTATAAAAACCTATGGGAGAAATGAACTTAGGTAACATTAGTTGCTAGAGGATTACATCACCAGAATTTTTTTAACACCCTTTAAGTATTAAACTACACACAATAATGTTTTGTTAAAATAAAAGAAAGTGAAATCATAATAGCTGATCTTATACTTGTTGCTGAACTTGAGTCTGTTGGCTGAACTAAATTTGATTATCTGTATCGAAACAGAATTAGTCCAGCTGAATCAAACATGGAAATACGTATAAATATACCAACTGTTATGCATTCTTCACAAGTTTTTGTGCTATCTATCTGATCATAGGAATTGTACATTATTCCTAAAAAAATATAAGAACCTGATTTAAAAAAAATGGAAATTCTGATCCAATATGGATTTCATGCATCTTCTACAAATTTTCAGTTTGTTGGAAATGCAATGGAAATTTCTACTAAAGGTGTTTTTACATTCTTTATATATAGATTTTTCATTTTATTTGTTTTTCTGGAGATTGCTTACCCATCAGAGATGAAATTCAGGGCTCATGCATTGAAGTCTGAAGAACATTGACATTGCTGAGACAAACTAAGACAGTCATTGGTGGATCTTAATGAAGACTTGTTATTTAGTAACTCTACAATTTTTGTGATACTTCCATTTTTTATAATGAAAAACAAATGCTTGAACCTTAGATGCGTGGCCTAGGATGACGGATGACTTTGTTGTAGCAATGCCCACTTGGAAAGAAATCGGAGAGACTCCTAATGACCCAGCCATGAATTTTCTTCTCAACCATTATGGGCCTGCTTATTTAAGGATGGGAGTGATTATGACCAGCTGTAAAAGGTTTTGTGGTCTCTAGATGTATTTGATCTCTCATAGGAAAATAGAGCAGGTTCACATCTCTCTTTGGAAGAAACACCGGCCATCTTGTTATCAAATGGTGCCTATTCAAATGGTTACACTCTATTTTTTTCTATATAGCTAGACTCTACTCTTCATCTTGGCAGACATTAGGAATATGGATTCATTGCTTTCTGCAGTGCTTGGGCAGGGATGCACTTCATGCTATGACATATGTCTTGTTTCCACATGTATGAGTTTACAAGAAAGGCTGTTTGAAACAGCTGTATCCCTTCCTCACCATCATACAAACTCAATGAAGGTTTTAAGTGGCAAGTCACTTGTTATAGGGTATGCAAAATTAGTATGAACATCTATCTCATTTATTTTTGACTTTATGAAATTCGATGCTAGAAAAATGCTGAAATTGTCATATTGGTGGAACCTTAATACTAAACCTACTTATGTAGGAAGTTTGTTTAATCTTTAAGTTATTGGTATTGGTACTGGTTCGGGTTCGGGTTTGGGTCTTCAAAAATATCGTGATCACATCTACCTGTATTGCTCCCTTTTCTGATCCATTTTAACCTTCTTGGAAACACCAACTTTCTTGGAGTGTCAGCTTTATTTGTAAGGTGTTTTGACAGTGACAGTTCCTAGAGCCAAGATGAGTACAATGGTACTGTCGGTGTGTAGATGCGACATTTTGGGAGCCGTCCAATTTTCTTGGAGAGGTTCGTTATCTTGGGAGAGTGCCAATTTTCATACAGATTGTTATTCTATGCTTCTTAAGGTATTTGTGGTGTGGTTAGAATTCATATTTTGGGTTTTTGTATTATTTTGTAATTTTGGTGGTAGTCCGAAGAATAATTATTTGTTAAATAGTTAAATATTAAAGTTGTTGAAAAAGTAAAATTAAATAACTTATATTTAATTATGTAAAACTGTGGTTTATGTGTGTAGATAAAGTGTCGTAAGGCTCAAGGTGCTAAAAAGTGGTCAAAAGGATACTTTTATTATTTTAATAAAAAATATAAATGGAAATAACTTTTTTGAAAAAGCAATGAAAAGTAAAAAAATCATTATTGAAAAAGCAACCAAAAAAAAAAATGTTTTTTTGAGAAAACGACAAAAAAGCGAAAAGCGCTGTTACGAAAAAAGATGAAAAAGCAAAAAATGTTTTTCCCAAAATAGCTCTGAAAAGGTGTAATGTCCCCTATTTGTGAAAGTCCTAATTTTGCCCTAATCACAATTTTTGAGTAAAAGAAGAGTAGGGTTAGACATATCTTTCACCTGATTGAGACCCTACAAACAAGTTAGAAACCATGTATAACCATAATCCATAAAACAGATCTCTTAGTTAGGAATCATCAAAACATATATTAGAAATATAAATTTAATCACAAGACATCTTAAATCTATTTGAGAAAGCTCAACAATAGGAGAGCTAGGATAAGGTGACTTTATAGGGTGCCCTAGAGATCCTCTACCCTTGGTCCAAGAGTGCATATACCATCCCTCTTGGCTCCATGTGGCCCGTGCCATCCACATGGGGTGGTGTACCTAGTGAAGTGTGCTACAACCGTTCTGCATCATCTTGCCATCCATCTCCCACTTCCAATGATTGGACTTTTTAGTGATTAATCCACCATGATAGAGGGCTGAGGTCCATTCACAATAGAGTGCCCCAGAAGTCCATCCCTTCTAAGCTCAAAGGCAGTACACTTTGTACCCCCTTGGCCTCAGGGGACTCCCCGGTCTACTACCATGAGGTGGCGTACCTAGAAGAGGGCCCTATCGCTGTTTTCCCTCCTTGTAATCCCTCATTACCCCTACCATGGCTGATTATAATAATTAAGCAAAATATATATTGAGAATCCTATTACCTATATGATGTCATGTATTCTATAAATCTATATATTAAACAGTCATAAGCAACAAGATAATTTTAATCAGCAATGAAGAGATAGAAATGATATACATTATGCTATATTAAGCATTCATAAACAACACATCATTAAATCTGCATTTATTCATTAAACCATGCATAGGGAACTCGTACCAAAAACCACAATATGTGTTTGAATCTGCTGTAAACTCAATTAATTATTAATGCTCAAATCTGATCCCCTTCGATCCTTACCTTTGGATGCTGGAATGATCTCTTATATCCCTCCTTCGATGCTGGAGAGTCGTGCAGTTTCCCATGGTTATGCCCATTGTGAAGAGACACCTTGTGTTTGATCTTTGCCTTTCATCCCTTTACGAAGAGAAAGCCTTGTTTACATTTATGAACTGTTCTCTTCGATCTTGATTAACTAATTAATAATTTTTGAATTAAATCACTGCGCTAAAGGAGAAGAATGATCGTTCGTCAAGGCTTATGCTGTTAACGAACCTGATTACAAGAGTTAGACGATCTAAGCACATGGTTTTGTCTTATGAAATTGTGAAGTCTTACCTTGTAAGACAATTTCTTCGGTGGTAATAGAATATCAGATTGTGCGCATGACAAAAGGTTATAAAAGGAGGTTAGCTTTTCATAAAGAAGGATTACTGCTTATTCGTTTCATTTGCTTTGGCGAAAGAACGCCAGTTCTCCCTATTGACAGAAACCCTTTGGTTAATCTAGTTTCAAGGACAATAACCCTCCTAGCTAGCTAAGTGATTTAGTCCAGAAATCACTATTTCCTTGAGTGTTGAGTTTTTCCAATTTGTTGGTAATGGAGTTTTTTAATGTTTTTTGAGAGATTTTGGTATGCAAGTTTATTGATGTTTATTGTCCCAGTTTCGGCTTGAATTTAGGAGTGATTTTTAGAGCTTTGAGAGGGCTGCACTTTTATATTTCGTGTTATACTGTTTGCTGTAGCAAAAATCAGAGTCATTTTGGAGAGATTTATTTTTGTATATTGGGCTGTACAGCAATATTGTTGCTATCCTACAATAAGTTGTGGTTATTAAGTATGGTGGATTGAAGGCGATTTTTTAGACCCAAATAGTTTGATATGATAGTTTAAATAATGTTTAGTTAGTTTGGATGGTAGTACTGCTAGAGAGTTGTGCATTTCATGTTCAAGATATTGTAAGACCGGATGGTATACCGTTGGTTAATGCATTAATCATTGAAGGTCTTGGTCGGCTCACCACTAGACCCCTCTACAATTCAAGCCTGTTTTGGAATTGATCGGATTCCTGTGTAATCAACCATTTAGCTAGACTGTATTCTGTTGTAATTTGTCAATGGATTTGCATTCTCAGTGCATGCTTGTTCTCCGAAGAGGTGTTCGTTTTGGTTGGCTCTCCTGCTTGTATGCTTTGGTTGTGTTGTTGTCTGTATATTTCAGCAATGCATTCAGTTCACACTGGGAGTGTGGTGATCAGAAAGTGCACTGTATTCTGTTGTAATTTGTCAATGGATTTGCATTCTCAGTGCATGCTTGTTCTCCAAAGAGGTGTTCGTTTTGGTTGGCTCTCCTGCTTGTATGCTTTGGTTGTGTTGTTGTCTGTATATTTCAGCAATGCATTCAGTTCACACTGAGAGTGTGGTGATCAGAAAGTGCACAGACTTGTATTTGCATTTTCTATATTGAAAAATAGAAAATATTGGTATGGGGTTATTAGACTATATTAGATCATATAGGTATATCACAAGAACTGCAAACAATGCCACTAGCATTGACACTCTCATGCGCACTAGTTGGCTCGTCTTCAACATCAAGTGCAACAGGTTGGGAAGTGTAAGCATCCAAGTCCATGTTTTGGCTTAATCTCCCACTTCCTTGTGCCCCCTTCTTTGTAGCCACTTTGTTTGTGTGAAAGAGATGCAATCTGGAATGCACATACACTAAGTTTTCTTCCTTTTTTGAGTGCATTTGATTGCGTTTCACTAAGTGGACGGAGTATGTGCTACAATTCTTTTTAGATGTAGATGAACGAGTAATCTATTAAAACTAAATTAGAGAGTTGAGAGTTATAAAATTAAAAAACTTAAGTTAAAAATGAAACTTAAAAATATAAAAAGATTTTTTGTATATAACGTGATTGATTGTAGGAGGTTGTAGGTGTGTGGGTGATTGGCCAGGGAAGTACCATCAAATATGAACATCAACCTTAAACTTCTCACGAAGAGCCTCAATACTAAAGTTATCAGAGCTTATAAAATCCATGAACTCATCTTAATTGTATCCAACATGTTAGGATCAATCAAAAGTCTACAAAATGATGCCTTGTACCCTTGGCTGACTTTAACATCTCTATCTTGGGCAATCCTTATTAACATGGAAAGAATCTCAATGCAAAGGCAAGAAGATGTAGATGGGTGCTCATTTTTTTATCTCTCTTCAATAATTTTGTCTAATTGTTTGAAGAAATTTGATTTAGGATTTTGCTCTTTCATATTTATGATCATCTTCATCTTCTCAATTATTGAGTTGATGCTATCGTGTATCTCTCCCAAACAAGGCCTATCCATCTTGGTATAACAGATGATACTCAATATGAGCTTGCACAAACTAAGGAGATATTCAAGACTATCACTAATTGTCATTTAAGATAATCTACTTAATATTTGCTACTTTTGTAGTGATAGGCTGCCTCCATATGGACCAATTTTTACTAATGATTATGCTAGAATGTGACTCCTAAACCTTCATAAGCTGTCTCAAGACAAGTGTGTTGGAGGCAAAGTGGATTTCAACACTATTTGAAAATAAAAACTAAAAATTAAAAACATAAAAATAGAACCTTATTGCTTCACTTGCCTTCAACAACTTCAATTTCGAGAATTCTCTAAATTTGCCTTGTGATATATATGGTGTTGGTGATGAACATTTGGATCCCTTCAGCCTTGGCATACATCTGTTTGATCCATTCAATTTTGGTACCAATTTTTGTAGCATAAGGTTGATGGAGTGGATAGTAGAAGGTGTCCAAAAGATGTGCAAATAATGCTTCTCAACCAGTAAACCAATAGCTTTACAATTTTTGATGTTGCTTATTACATCTTGAACAATGTTTTGAGGCCCCATGTCCTCAATGGATGTCATGAGAATGTTAGCAATAAATACTTTGTCTTTCACCTCCCCCTTATAATCCATTGCTTTTAAAAAAGTTATCTCTTTAGGGCAATGCAATAACATTGATCAATGGCTGATTTCTTGTATCCTTTATGTATTAGAAACAATGGACACCCTTGTCTCAGCTCATGAATTATTTATGGTCTTTGATGAGTTCTCTATGAACTTAACTTCTTTTCCCAATAATGTGCTACCCACTTTCTCAAAACATGGGCGTTTGTACCTTTTTGGAGTGTCATTGGTTGCACTCATTGTTTTTTGCCAATATAGTGAGTTAACAACATTGAAAGCCAATCTATTCACACGGTAACATCTTTGCTGTGTGTTGATCAACAATCTTTAGAGACTCGTTGTGAAATGTCATTTCTGATGGCCTTTTTGATCTATTATGTGTAAAGGTGTGGCAAAAAATGGGTGGCTTTTTATAGGCTGAAGATCAGATGATGATGGAGGGCATTTCATTCCTTGAGATCTGTTCCTTAACAAATGATGATTTAATTTGTGGCCCTTGATCTTTTTTTTCCTACTCATTAATATATATTATTATTTGCTCTTGTGGAAGGGGTACATTTTTCCTTGGGCAAGCTTTGATGCCTAGTTTAGGATGTGTGGCACAAATGGGCTTTAGTTGACAATATGAGTTTGAATACTTGATACCACACAGATTGCAAATCCAAATATAACCTTGACCACTTGGAAGTTGTGCCTTATCAACACATTTTCAAAGGGGAAAATTTGGGTTTGTTCTTAAGTGGGGTTGACCCACGGAGCTAGTTCAATAAACAACACATTGGAAGCAAATGAAAACAAAAAATATACATATACAACTTGACTCATTTAAGAAAGTTAAGCATATGTGATAGATTCATATAAGAATGAACAGGACACAAGAATTTCAAAGCAAAATTTGAGTGTTCATTTCTGAAAAAAGAATGTAGAATTTGGTTTTTGAAAACTTGAAAAATTTACTTTGCTTTTGCAAAAATATTCTTGTATGATCTGCTTCGCAATAAATGGGCTCTTGCACTTGCATGGGAATATGATATGAACCACATTGGAACCTATTGACGTGTATTTTGTACACAGCCTAACACAGAATAAAATACCCAAGGGTACCTTATCCTCTCTTGAACAAAGCCTCCGATTGCTGAAGATATCGCGAAAAAGGATCAATCAGGATGACTCCAAGGTTCTTGTATGTAGGGTCTCTACGTGTGGATAAGCTCTTTGTGGTATGATGTGATTTGCTGGAATCACAAGGGGACTTACATTTGATGCCTGAACTTCTGATTTGCCTTTGAATATTGCTGGAACACAGGATCTTACTGCCTTAGATTTGAAAAATGGAAAAAAAGATGAGGGCGAAGAGAGGATCTAATCCTAGTACTAAGAATGTAGGAGCAATGATTGATTTTTGATGAAACTCTAACTAGGTCTTGTTTTGACATCGCAGGACCATCTCCACAAGGCTAGTGCGATCTTCGAAGGGAAGCTTTATGATGTTCAAATCATCACTGCAGGCATAGACACCATCAAGTTGATGCATATCAATGAAGAAGCGACAATTGAAGTTAAGCTTAAGCTGAATGATTCCAGTTGACTACGCAAGGCAAGTCTGCAATCAACAAACTGCTAGTAGTATGGATATACGAATTTCACCATCAATCAAGCATATTTCTTCCACTCATCTAATAACATGAAATCAAATATGAGAAGTATAAAGACCATGCAAATTGTCGAATCGACCCATAAATTTCACCATTTCTTCAATGAAGTTACAAGTCTTTTACAACAACATCTTGGCAACAATCTTTGCCTTCTCTCTCTACTCTACTCTAATTGCTATTCTATCAGCTATATTCTAACTCTTCCAACTATTCTATTCTCTCTAATTCCTAATGCCCTTACAAAATGAAATGCCAGGGCTTATATAGTGCCCTCAATACAATTCGATGGCTTAGATCAATTCGAGATCAATGGCCAAGATTCAACAATGAAAACCCTAATTAGGGTTTGTTACAACCATTACATAACATTTAATGCTTGACCAATGATAAAATTGTATTGCTTGGACACATGTCCTCTCTAGAAAAATCGACCAATGGATAGCCGGGGTAGGTACATCGGAGTTTGTGCCACCTTCCATGAGTTAGGTACATTGAATCTGGAAATGCTGAGGTGGACCACACTGACTGGAGAAGTGATGACAACCCTTGTTCTGACTTCTTGCGTCCTTGATTTGCAGGATGATGATGTACCTCGCCTTGAAACGTTGGATTGGAGGAGGCCGCCCTTGTCCTTGCTTGATCGTCCTTGAGGAGACCGTCCTTGATCTGGCTTGATTTTCCTTGAGGAGAATCTTCCGACTTGCAGATCCTTCGAGCTTGGAGTCGCCATCTTGATACCTACACAACATTTCAAAATTAGTAATATATTTTGCAACGTGGAAATATAGACTAGAAAGAGGATTTAAGTTTTAAATTAGGAAACCTCATGATAAATCTTTGAATTATCATTTCCTAAATTTACTAAGCCACTTGAGATTGAAAATTGAAAATTCAAAACGGAGACTAGGAGAATCTCGCCATACCTCCACTTGGGAATTAACTCTAAGAAAAGATGCAAAATTAAGCAAGTTTGCTAGGCAAAATGTGGATCAAAGTCTTCAAAATGTGCTTCTTCTATCAACTTCACCACTTCTAGCCTTCAACGTCTTGAGGAAAATTTGCTCCACCTCTAGCCTTCAACTCGCACTCCTTTATTGCTCCTTCAAAATCGCACTTGGACAAATGATTGAAAGATGGATTAACATGCTCAACACACCCCTCTTATATAGGCGCTCATCTTGACAATTGCCCCTAGGCCGACTTGGAAAATAGGCCCAAAAAACAAATAAAATTTAATAAAAGAGGGGGCCGACCTTGCAAAACAATACCCCAAGCGCTCCCCTTTTTTTTAAAATTTAATTTAATAATTAATTAATTTAAATGCCTTTGTAGTTAATAATTTCGATTTTTAAAAGGCTAAATAAATTAATTAAATACCTTATGCGCTATTTTTAAATGCCAATTTAATTTTTTTAAATATCTCAAGGTTTCATCGAAATTGGCATTTAATGTGTCATAGATGATATTGGCGCCTAGGCATGGCAAGATAATGGACATCAACAAGGTCGCTCTGGTCCCTGGGAGAGGGACAGGAGCGCCCTTCATTTTGGCCTTGTTTTTCTTGTTTTTCACGTTCAGAGTCATGTCTTAGACGTCCAAAATAGCATTTTAATTGGGAATCTTGAGCTTAATTCGTCCCTTTTGTGGAAGGAGTGCGCTTTAAAGTACTTTCGCCCTGGTCCCTTAGTGAGGGACAGGAGCGAACTTGCCCTTTTCCTTGGGTCTTTGTCTCTTTAATCACCAATTTATATCGCAAGGCAGGTAACAATGTTATCTATTCATTCCATGCATACTTTACTCGTCCTTTACAATGCAAATTTGATATTTGAGTGAATATCGCCCTGGTCCCTTGGTGAGGGACAGGAGCGCTTCGCCTTGGTCCTCCTGGGAGCATATATACTTTCAGGGTGTTTGAGAGTGGTTTCAGACCTCCAGGAGTTATATTGCAAAATCTAGTTTTTTGAGGTTTTTCAGTTTCCAGACTTAGTCAAATTTCAGGATCAGGGCATTCCAGACTTAGCCAAATTTCAGGATCAGGGCATTCCAGACTTAGCCAAATTTCAGGATCAGGACTTTCAGACTTAGCCAAATTTTCAGGACATTCCAGTCTTAGCCAAATTTCAGGATCAGGACTTTCAGACTTTAGCCAAATTTTCAGGACATTCCAGTCTTAGCCAAATTTCAGGATCAGGACTTTCAGACTTAGCCACATTTTCAGGACCTGCTATCCTATTGATCTCCCCGACAACACTCAAAATGCAAAGGCTAACTAACAAAACCCTAAAAGACCTAGAAAACAAACCCTAAAAAGCAAAAAACATGGGTCCCCATTTGCAATGGGGCGATGTGTGAAAACGTCACAACAGAACCTTTATTAGTTAGTCTTCAACTCTATTCGTACAATGGAAAGCAAGAATGAAAGTTCAGCAAGTGTGAAATTTTGTTTTTTATTCACAATGAGGGAAATCACTTTGTTTTCGACTTTAAAATATCTAAGAATCCACGTTTTAGGGTTAGGAGGGCATTTTTGGCATGTAGTCAAAGTCAAATGCCAAAATAAAAAAAGAAAAAATAAATCCAAAAAGCAAAAAGGTTTGTTGCATGGAGATTGGTTGTGCGTCAAATTCAGCCTAGGCTCGAATTACCTTAGGTGACCATATTGTGTGTTGAACTTGGACTTGTTTTTGGGCTGGATTAGACTTGAATTGTCATCTCCATGGGGCCAAACAAGTAACTTAGTTCAATCTTAAACACTACAAGCTTAATGCAAGAGAATTTTAAGGTAAAGGATACATAAGGTGTTTTATTTAGGAAGTCCAACCCAAAGTCTTTATTGATATGGTTATTTGACTTAATGCATTTTTTATCAATTGAGCCTAAGATTTAGTGAATCCTTAATTAGACAATAAATCAAATAGTCTAGACAAAGTTAGTCCTATTGTGTGTGTGAGATTTTGCCAAGGTCAAGAGCTCAATGAAAAGTACAATAGAGAGACAAAATAGATGATATGAATAAATTGTATTCTATCAAGATGAAAATACTGATCAACTGGATCATCAATCAATACATACAATGAATGATAAGCTTGCTTATATAGGCAAGGCTATATGGATATGTGAGCACACAAACATGACATGTGGCTCAATGAGAAACAAGGGTAGGTAGGAAATAGGTGTGGTAGGTAGGAGAAACAATAAAATATTCCACATGAGGTGGATCACCCACCGAAGGTGGAATTATCATCCCACAATTAGTGGATATGATAAAGTAATAACAATATCACACCATAAAAGGTGGAAATCTCCTACAACTCACTATCCCAATGTGGCACAAACATCGAAGTGTCTCATACCCAAACTACTATGATATGCATGTACCTAAGTAAACTTAAGTAAGGTGTAATAATATCCAAGATGAATAAATAATTACACCAACACTCCCCCTTAAGTGCAACTTAGGGGAATGCACTTAAGTCTACAATGCAACTGAGCAATGCAAGATGGGTCCCGACTACAAGGCCATGTTAGGTACCCATGTACAAATGCAAATGCACGCAAATCAATGCAATCTCTCATAAAGCGGGGAAAGAGAGAAAAACCCAATGGGAAAATACCCTCCCCCAAAAAGAGATGAAAACTATATACAAGGAGCTCTGAAAGAAGTATGAGAAGGACAAAACCCCATGTGAGGAAAAAGTCCCTCCCATATGAGAGAAGAAGAGAAGCTAGGTAGCCCCCCCTCAATGTAGAATCTGCACCAATGGTAGAAGCTCGAGAATGAATAAAGAAATTGCTCCATGAATGTCGAACAACATTCCTCTCCTTGGGAAGAAACAAAACCAAAGGTGTATCCATGAAGTCTCCCCAATCATGAAGGTAAGATGTAGAAAAAAACTCATGATGAATGAGGTCTCTGAAAACTGCTCAAGTGTCCCGATGTTGATGCTGAAAGATACCCCCTCCAAAGGTGGTGAACTACTCCACACTGCTGAAAAAGGCACTCCAAGATCTAGTGGAGATGAATGTAGAACAAGTCCCAAAGACTCACATGTCTTCTCTAAGGATAAAGAGAACTCCTCCAACTGCTGTACATAAGAATCCACAATCATATCAACCTTGAAAGAATGATCATGTAGAGAATGATCAAGAAGGTCAGAGTGGTCCCTCACAACAATCGAAGAAGGATCATCTTCATCAAAGAGAAGATGAATATCATCAATGATGTCTCCCAAATCTGCAATGTAGGACTCCACAGACAAACCTGCAATGTCGGTCAAGTAATCATCCCAATCAACCGAAGCTGGAAGACAAGATATATCCCGCTGCACTGAATCACAAGAAGGCAAAACTGTCGCACTATCTGCATCATTAGGTGCAATGGGTGATGTAATATCAATAGGAGGAGATGAAATGCAAGGCTCAAGAACGCGGTCACATGTGAGAATCCCCAAGTTCAAGTACCCAAAGTTCTCAAAATCTGAATCATCATATGTAGAATCATCATGTGAAGAATCATCATATGTAAAATCATCCTTATCAACAAATTCTGAAAAGGAGTATAACCGATATGCATGATCCACCACCCCAGTTGCAAAAGTGTTGATACATGGACCAGCTAGGACTCGAACCTAGGACCTTCCATACGCTCCTGGAGTGCTCTACCATTGAGCTACTGGCCCTTCTTGGACCAGTCCATCGTCGGTTCGGGTGTGGCTTATTTCCAACACCAACAGAAAGAAGATTGTTTGTCAAATGGGGTACACACAACACATCATTGAAGGAGTTATCTCCAATGGCAATAATCCTTTCCCAATCACATCCATGTATGTATGATTGCCCATCAAAATCTGTGGCATGTGGCAAGGCTCAAATGAAGAGAACATAGAATGCGAAGATGCCATATGATGAGAAGCCCCTGAATCTAGAAGCCATCTTCCTGAATCATGACTTGTTGTAGCACAAAGAGCTTGTCCCTTTCCTTTATCTGTCCCAAAAGTGTGATCCTTTCCTTTATCCTTTTCCTTGGAAGAAGAAGCCGATGTAGACATTCTAGAAGGCAAACTGATTTTGTTCTTCTCAAGAAGATGTTTCAATTCATCAATATCCTTCTTGTAACAATGTTGTTCATCATGTCCCGACTTCTTGCAATATGCACAAAAAAGATTGTCCTTATAGGATTTCTTCTTAGGTGAGGATGTAGAATCACCTTGTTGTGGAGAGGAGGATTGTGCTCCATCTTGTTGTGGTTTAGACTTAAGTTGCTTTTGGTTCTTGCCTTTTCCTTGATTGCTTTGATTCCCTTTATTAGCCACCAAAGCTTGTGACTTTGAAGATTTGAGAATCCCCATTTTGGTCAACGTAGATTGCTCAAGTATTAACATCTCCGTGAATGCATCAAATGAGGGAGAAGTGTATGAGGAACCTTGAGCTAACCTATGGGTGTGAAAGCTACATACAAAGGCTGCATACTCTGAAGGAAGCTTGTCCAACAAGTTATAAACCAATTGAGCATCCTTTTTGTCAATTCCACAATCTTTTAGCTTTGCTCTTAGCTCATTAGCTTTTGTGACATAATCTTGGATTGTATCAAAATCCTTGGGATCCAAAGTTGTGAGTTCACTATCAAGCTTGTAACCCTTAATCTCATCAACTTGGCCATACAATTTTTCATAAATATCCCAAGCCTCTTTAATTGTAGTACACTTATCAATGTGAAAAATGAGGTCATCTGATACATACTTTCTAAGAGTTCCAAGTGCCATAGCATTCTTAGTAAGCCATTCAATTTGAGCATTAGGATCAGCCTTAGGATCAGGTGGTGTTGTTATAGTTCCATTTACATAATGAATGAGTCATTTTTCCATTAGTTTACTCCATGCCTTTATCTTCCATGATGCATAATTATGAGGAGTTAGAAGTGGAAATTAAGGAGAACCCATAGCACCAAAATTTAAAAAAACACAAGATAGAGAGAGACACAATCACACAAGACACCCCCCCAAATTACTCAATCAAGAAACCCCCCCAAAATAATGATTTGGCACTTTATACTTAGTGCTTGTACAATGGGCCATTTGCAAAACAAGGCAAGGTGGACTTCTGATTTCAATTCTACATCTGCTTCAAATAGGCTATAAGAGACTTCAACAAATACTGCAAGAGATCTAATTGAGATCCAAGCAAAATACAAGTACCAATAGGCCAAAAATGACCAAATACTGAAAGTACAATTTCTACTCAAAATCACTGCAAACTAATGGCAGACTATGAAAGTAGACGAAAAATCATTCACTTTCAAAACAAACGACACTTGAAAAGGAGGTTATAAGACCCCAAACGAAGCCTCTGAAGTTGCAAAATCTGGGATTAGACAGGTACAGTCATGAAAATCTGCAAATTCTGAAAAATCCATCCATCAAAATCAGAAATTCCTCCACCACTGCGAAGTCCACGAAAAGTTAGCCCATATAAAAAAAAATTGCACCCAAAAAAGAGCCAAAATGAGCAAGTTAAGGCCATTTGAAGTCGGACTGCAAGACTGAAAAGCCCATTGGAGGGGGTAAAAAAATTTCAAAATACTGTTGATGCAGTGCTGACGTCAGCGAATGACATGCTTAAATTTGACGCCCGTCTGGCTGTCATATGAACTTCGCCTCCTTGCCCATGCGGAAGTCCGTATAGTACGGACAGGCTGACGTGTCAAAATACTGAGTGTTCTGTACTGATGACGTGGCAGACGCGTGGCACTTATTGGGCGTACGATGTGCTGATATGTTCAGTGACTGTGTTTTTGTGGGCAAATAATACGGTTCCACGTGGCGGCCTAGTGTGCAGAACCGATGGGAGAGAGATTGGGCACCGGCGAGAAGGTGTTTGGCGTCGGGGGCTGAGGAACTGGAAGCCGATGCCGAAGCAAGTACGGCGGCAGGAGCAAGTCAACGCCGGAGCAGCAGGAGCCGGAAAGTATAGTGGAAGCCGCCGGGAGGAGTCTATCGCCGGTGAGGTTGCCACCGTCGAGAGCCAGGACCGACGGTGGCAAGTATGACGCCTGCAAGTCTACGAATTTAGAAATAATAAATTTGAAAATAAATATCGCAGAAATTAAAATTTTTTTTTTTTTACAAAATCCGTATTATATACCAGAATAGGCGAAATTTTTCCTCCAAATCTGATTTTCTCCAAACATGGCTGAGTTTATACTCAAAATTTATGGAAATGGCCTCCTGGACTTAACCGTGATGTCCAAATTGCTGTAGGACGCCCCGAAAAATAGCACTTCCCCAGATCCAAAAATTGAAGCCTCCACAATGTTTCCAAAAGACTGATCAATGAAGCCCTTTAGGCTCTGATACCATGTGAGATTTTGCCAAGATCAAGAGCTCAATGAAAAGTACAATAGAGAGACAAAATAGATGATAGGAATAAACTGTATTCTATCAAGATGAAAATACTGATCAACTGAATCATCAATCAATACATACAATGAATGATAAGCTTGCTTATATAGGCAAGGCTATATGGATATGTGAGCACACAAACATGACAGGTGGCTCAATGAGAAACAAGGGTTGGTAGGAAATAGGTGTGGTAGGTAGGAGAAACAATAAAATATTCCACATGAGGTGGATCACCCACCGAAGGTGGAATTATCATCCCACAATAAGTGGATATGATAAAGTAATAACAAGATCACACCATAAAAGGTGGAAATTTCCTACAACACACTATCCCAATGTAGCACAAACACCCAAGTGTCTCATACCCAAACTACTATGATATGCATGTACCTAAGTAAACTTAAGTAAGGTGTAATAATATCCTAGATGAATAAATAATTACACCAGCAGTGTGCATAGGGTTATGAGTAGTTGACTTGTGGCCACTTTAAGTCTTGATTAAGTTATATGATCATTTTTTTCGTATTTAGATAATTAGGTCATTCTAGGTGTTATATTTAGGTATCTAAGTCGGCCTAGGTGACATCCATCAAGAGCACACAGCAAATACTGAGGGGGGTGGGTGTGAATCAGTATTTGAAAAAATTAAAATCTTTAAATTCAAATAAGAGTTGATACAGATTCAGAGAACAATCAACGAAAAGAGAACACATTATTTCTTGTGGAAAACCTTTTCAAGTAAAAAACCATGGCATCAAAGAATTCTATTCACTTAAAAATGAGCTACAACCCAGGTTACATAAGTGAGCTACAACTCACTGAGACCATTCACTTTCCAAGAGCACCAACTCCACATAGCACCAACCCTGAATTGATAAGGCACCAACCACATAGCTCCAACTCACTTAGAATTATTTTTACTTCCCAAATTACACACAACACTCAGAAATTTTTTTTAAAACAGCACCCCTTGAACATGTCTCAGACTGTCATATCACTGTCGAGCATTGTTCTTAAAAATACCGTCTACACCCATCAAGTCTCTTTACCATTTTTACTCTTCAAAGAAATGAAAGTTGCTTCAGAAGAACAGAGACCGTCTACACCCATCAAGTTTCTCTACCATATTTACTCTTCAAAGAAATCAAAGTTGCTTCAGAAGAACAGAGACCTCACAAATGTAACTCCAGCAGCATATTCTTCAATCACAGCACTTTTTTAAAGACTCTTCTCCCATAAAGCATGAACTAGACTAAAAAACATTTTTTTGATCTCCACAAAATCGTCTACCATATACATTGCCAAAAAAACAAAACCGTCTTCTACATCACCTTGCAGAGATAACAATGATGCATGATGTCACTTCCACTATTTTTATTGCAGTTCCAGCATCTGGGTGTAATGATGTTTTCCCGACACCAATAAGAGCGCACCATTTAGTCACCACACACAGCTCAGACGATTCACAATAACATGTTTCAGTTTTGTTTTTTCCTTCAGCCTTGACAGACCCGATGAAGACAAAAAAAAACATATACATAAAGTCACCTATCGTGCACTTCAGTTCGAAAACAGTTCCACCATGCAAAGATTGCACCACCGCACGACTTCTAAAAATAAAAACATTGTGGCTGTTGAAAACGGTGCCATACCCACAACTGTATGGCAAAGCTAATCAGATTTGAATATGCCAAAAATACGTGGACCTCCTCATTAAAAAATGGGTCCAAAAATAGCCTGAAGCAATAAAGAGAATAGGAGGAAGAAGACTGAATTCAGAGCAAAAACGTCTTTGACTGAAGCCGTCGACTCTCCAATTCAAGAAAAATAAATAAATCTGCTCCCAAAGATAAACTCCAAACATTTATGAGAGCATAGATTATAAATTTTATGGAGCCATATTTTCATTTGCTGTCATATAAAAATCCATAGAAGTTGACCTTGACTATTGACGGGGCACATTAATCCAACATGGCAAACAAGTAAGCCACTGACCAGGTGCTGAAGTAGACACACACAAGCTGCTCAACCAGCTGAAGTAGTGTTGTGACCATTTCACACATCGCCCCATTAGAATGGGGACCCCCTCTTTTTGCTTTGTTTTTGCTTCTCTCTGCTTGTTCTTCTCTCTGTTTTTAGGGTTTTGAGTGAGTGAGTTGTCTGTCTGGACTAGGGCTAAACCTTCGGGGTTCTTTTTGGGCGTCATTCAGGCTAAGTCCAGTCAAATTTTGGAAAATTGTTATGTGTCCTCCCTAAGAATTGAGATGATTGAAATTAGGTAAGTCTTTCGGGAGAGTCAAATAGGTCTCAGGTTAGGTCTAATAAAGGTTTTTAGGGTAAAATCCAATTTTGACTAAGTGTTAGCATTTTTGAAGGAGAAATTGTATGTTCTTGCCTGGGTAAGTTTTGATCAATTTTTTGAAGTGAGATGATGCCTAAAAGGTAAAATCGCTCCTGACCCTCAAAGAGGGCCCAGGGCGAAATTTATCCCGAGTGCAATTTCTTGTTTTTGATGGACTTGCTAGCTGGTTCCTGGCCTTGAAAATGACCTGACTTTGCCTTGTGAAGCAGTTTGAGACTTAAATTTGAAGCAGTTTGGCCAAAAAGGGTAAAATCGCTCCTAACCCTTGCTGAGGGTCTAGGGCAAAAATGTTGTTTAAGTCATATTTGTCACTGACTTTCCTAATTTGCTTTGTGCAGGGTCTCCTGGAAGGATGATTGAACATGACTTGGTGCTTTGGAAGGTTTGGAGGCGTGAAAGATGGTGAATTTTGGAGATTGAGGGAAAAATCGCTCCTGACCCTCAGAGAGGGCCCAGGGTGAGATTTTGATTTCCTTCATTTTGCAATGGAAGGAGACCAAGTTTTGATCATGAAGGGGAAATGAATGACTTTCTCCACCCGCCTGAAGAAGTTTTGACTTGAAATAATGAAGGACCTTGTTGAAAACAAAAAAATCGCTCTTGACCCTCAGAGAGGGCCTAGGGCGAAAAATCTTATAGAGGTCATTTCTACCCTTATTTGATCGATTTGAGACGTCAAGGGTATGGGGGTGGATGAAGTGAGCATGATAAAGTGTCTAGACTTGATTGAAGATGATGAATTGAAGGAATTTTGCCTAGGAAAGGTAAAATCGCTCCTGACCCTCAGAGAGGGTCCAGAGCGATTTTCCTTGTGTGCACATTTTTGGACCTTTCTTGGACATGAATTTTTATTCATAGCAAAGAACAAGATGACATCTTCCTTGGCAAAGTGATTTTGAGATGAAAAGTGAAGCATTTTGGTCCAGGAAGCAAAAATCGCTCCTGACCCTCAGAGAGGGTCCAGAGCAAGATTTTCAAATATGCATTATTCTTACAAGATCAAAGTATGTTTTATGATTGGAAGGGATGAAGGAAAGCATGTTCTATCTGTTGAATATGATTTGGATGATCAACAAAAGAGGAAGTCAACCCAAAATCAAAAAATCGCTCCTAACCCTCAGAGAGGGCCCAGGGCGAAAAACCTAATATGGGAACTTTTCATCCAAGTTTGAGGTAAGCCAAGGTTAGGCATGGGTTTGAAATGATGTTTGAAAGGCCTTGAAGTGAAAAGAGATTGTTGAGAATCAATATTTTGAAGGCAATTACAAAAATCGCTCCTGACCCTCAGAGAGGGCCCATAGCGATTTTCTAGGATTCTCTCCTTTGTTTGAGGAATTGAGACAAAATCTTGTGTGGATGGGAAGAAGATGTGATGTTTTATGCCTTAGAGGTGATTTGGAATCCAAAAGATGAAGGAATTTGCCTAGAATGAAAAAATCGCTCTTGACCCTTAGAGAGGGCCCAGAGCAAAAATGTTGGAAATCCTCATTTTTCTTGCAACAACGATGCAAATTTGGATGGAGTGGATAAAGGAAGGATGTTGCTTAATGACGAATGAAGTTTCAATGAAAAATGATAGAGAATCAAGCCCAAAATCAAAAAGTTGCTCTTGACCCTTAGAGAGGGCCCAGAGCGAAAAACACCAAAAACACACCTTTTCCCCAAAATTTGATAAAGCTAAGTTTGCAAGTCAGTGAGAGGGCCTAGTTGAAATGTCTTGAAGATGTTTTGGACGTTGAAAAATACTAATCATGAGCAAAAAATAGAAAATCGCTCCTGACCATTGCTGAGGGTCCAGGGCGAGATTGCCTTTAAGGACATTTTTTCCTCCAAAATTGTTGATGAATTAACCTTATAGTGCAAGGAAATGGATTTTGGGAATGGCATTGAAGGGTCAACGATCAAATTTAGGTGGATTCCAGTTAGAAAATGAAAAATCGCTCCTGACCCTTGTTGAGGGTCCAGAGCGAAATTTACGTTTCCACCTATTTTCATCACACAAAATGCCTAATTTGAAGTACAACACGTTGACTGGATATCAATTTACCCTCCAGGAGATTTTCAAGTCAAGATGCGAAGTATTCAAGGCTAAAATTGAAAAATCGCTCCTGACCCTCAGAGAGGGTCCAGGGCGAAATCATCATGGAGTTTTATCAAGCCTTGTTTTAAAAATTAATATTCTCCAAATTGCACTTGATCGCCAACATTGCTAATTTTGAGGCATTTGAAAAATTAAGATTAAATTAGCATTAAATTAAAAGCATTTTTGGCATTTAATAAATTAATTTTAAGCCTTAAAAAATCGAACTTCTATTTTGGAGGCATTTAAAATTAATTTTTATTAAATTAAAATTAAATATAAAGCGCTCAAGGCCTTATTTTGATTTATTTTGCCAAGTCGGCCCCCTTTTTTGGAATTTTATTTATTTTTAAACCTCTTTTTTGCCAAGTCGGCCTAGAGGGAGCAAAAGGGTGAGCGCTCTATATATTGGACGAGTTTTTTTTCACATTTCAAATCATTCAATCATTGCCTTTAGTGCGAATTTGGGGAGCTAATTGGAGGTGCGAAATCTGGTATGCTTGGAGTGAATTTCTTTCAAGTGTTGAAGACTAGAAGGAGGTGGAGTTTTATCTTTTCCAAGCTAGAGGAGGCGCAATTCATTCAAGAGAAGGCTTTGATCTACATTTTGCCTAGCAAAATTCATCTATTTTTGCCTCATTTCTTAGAGTTTAATACTCAAGAGGAGGTATGGCGAAATCATCTTGACACCCTTGTTGAAGATTTAATTTTTGAACATTTGTTTTGGAAAAATCTAAGTATCGCATGGTTAATTAGGTAATGATAACTCAAGATTTATCATGAAGTTTCCTAATTAAAATCTTAAATCTTCCTTTTAAGTATATATTTCCATATTTCAAGATATATTACTAATTGTGAAATGTTGTGTAGGTGTCAAGATGGCGACTCCAAAGGCAGGAGCATCCACTAGTCGTCAAGCTCTCATCAAAGAAGATCAGAAGAACGACGAATTGAAGACCAGGATCGTGTCCAAATGGAGTAATATCGGAGATACCAACTTGGGAAACTTCAATGTGAAGAAGTTTCGAGAGGTCCCCTACATTGGCAAGCCATCACCTGTTGCGAAGAGGATAATTGAAAGTGGCATCATCAAGGCGGCAGGTTTCCCTCCTGCAGTCCAGTGTCATGAGCTGATGATCGAGTGTGCCCGCCATTATGACTCACAATCAAGATCGATCGTATCCAAGGAAGGAAACACTTTAGCTTACCTTTCAGAGGAGGCTATAAGTGAAGCTCTTCATCTTCCAGAGCATAAAGATATGATTTACAAAAGTTTAGAAGGAGCCAAGTCAATGTACAAAGATGATCCCGACGCCTGTTTGAACCTCATCAACAAGAATTGGTTGCTCAAAAGTCGTCCTCGCCTGAACAAGATCCCAACACACCGCATAGGATCGACTTCCAGGAGGAGTACAGAGATTTGATAACTTTGCTCAATCGAGTTACAGGGGCTCCTTAGGCCTTCTACTTCGAAAAGTGGATGTTCTTCTTCATTCAAGTGATAGTCCAAGGAAAGGGAATGATTCATTGGGCCAAAATTATTAGCAATAGCCTGGATGTGCAGTTGAGAAGACTAAGGCCTACCAAATCATTTCATATGAGCTCATATGTTATATATGCCTTGATCAGGAGTTTCGAGTATGCAGGGCTACCTCATAGAGGTGTGATCGGAAGAGGACCCAGAGAAGTGAGAGTTTGTGACTCTTATGTTCATCTGCATCATCCACCTGGAAGTGACTACAAGTTAGTCAATGATACCTTCACGATGAACATCACTACGATTTTGCAAGGCGGGATTCACAATCGACTATCTCTGGATGCTCAAGAGCTTGTGAAGAGGTATGGTGCATGGTTCATCCAGTTTCAAAAGTTTACATACATTAGAGTTCATGGGTGTCCTTCACCTCCCTACATGTTGCCGAGATATCCGACAGACAGAATAGTGTTACTTGAGGTAACCAGACAGTTGGCAGCTTGTGCAAAGGTATCCAGACACAAGCATGGAAATGGAGTTCCCGTACCTATCATATTGGGGAATTCAGTTGAGGTATGTCCTAATACTCAAGCTTCGGAGGATGCAGAGAAGGAATTAGCCTTGTATTCATTCACCTTCTTTGCTCCGTGGGAGAATTTTGATCCATATGGTTATATGGAGGAGACAGTTGCTAGGAAGTATGGACATGAGTTTCAGGTGGAAGACTTTTGGATGAATCTCTCAAGTGATTTAGAAGTTAAAAGGAAGATGCATTCCAGATTGCCTTTAGATTTCATCAGAAAATGCAAAGTTTACAGAGTAGTTGATCAAGCCCAGGACAATGGCAGATACCTCCAGTCATCCTATGACAAAGAAGATAAGAGAGTGAAGATAGATTGGAACGAGCCTGAGATTTTGGACTTGAGAGCTTTGATGGCTCCGGTTTTATCATGTACTCGCAGATGGGTGGATGTACAACATCAAAAGTTGAGAGAGCAGAACGTACCAATAACTTTTACTTTGGAGGAAAGACCAGAAGAAGGAGGAGCAAGCGTGAGTGAAGATACTTCTCATCCTAGAGGCGCAAAGAGGAAAGAAAGACCTGAGAAAAGAGAATCTTCCAAGAAAAAGCAAGAGGCCAATCGAGACCGCCCATCAGGCACATCTTCTCGACGTGAAAAGAAGGCAAGTCAGCCTGGAGGTCAAGAGAAGATGGTACCTGAGGTTGATGAATCTATGGAATCCATGGTGCAAAATTGATGAGCTACAGGAAGATCAGAGAAATGATGATGAAGCGACATCTCCTCTCTGAGAAGATGAACCCTTGCCTAAAGAAATACAAGTTAGAGAGACAAGATCCGCCATCTCGGATTGGCTGAAAGAAAGACTGACAAGGGAGATCGTGATTGAGGAGGAAGAAAATGTGATTGATTTGGAGAGCCTTATAGGAAATTCTCAAGAGACAATAGAAAAGAAGAAGGCAACCAAGATGTCCAAGGTGATCAGAGATGAGGTAGGATCCAGGAAATTGCAAATAGCTACACCAGTAGTGGACAAGTATGAAGGTGAAATTCTTGCAGATGAGTATGACGTAGAAACATTTGAGCTTGGTCCACTCACTACTGAACAGGCGATGGATGACGCAACCGATTCGTTTGAAGCCCTTAAGGACAAACTCAAGGAAGAAGTGGAAAAGAATAAGAGGCTTGAAAGAGAGGTCGGTGCTTGGAGAGGCTACTTTAGTCATCTCAATCAGCCCTTGGGACGTCAGGATCCAGCAGTATCTCCTGTGCAAGCACTTCCTCTTGAATTAGTTGGAGAAGCAGAAAGGGTCAAAAGTTTGGTTCAGCTTATGAGTTCTTGGAATTATAAATCCCGCATGGTAGCCGTCAAGTTTGCAACAAGGATGATGAAGACAATCCATCGAGCTATCCAGGTCCTTGAGATTATTCATAATTTATTGATAACTGTAGCCGCTTTTGCTCATACTAGAGATGTTATCATTCCTGTCCTGCAAGTAATAAGGCAAACACCAAGACGGATCCTGGCACAAGAAAAGATAATGGATGGAGGAACCCATAACCTGCTACAGTGGTCAGCTCTGCTCCAGATGAAAGAGGTCCTTTTTAAAGACATCAGCACCAAATGCAGTCAAGTTGAAGGTGTCATCCATCCAATTCAGGATAAAGTGTTTGAAGTGTTGTGTACCATCCTTGGCCGACGAATCGAGATTGAGACAAATGTGGACATCCAAGAGTTGGAGGATAGAATCAAGGTCATCTTTTGCAAAGAGGAAAATGTCATCACAGATGAACAACGAGACTTGATGTTCACTACCATGCTCCTGATTGAGAAGATCAAAGAACTCGAACCTGGATGGGAAACAGCTCTTCTCACTGCCTTCGATCAGGTCATTCACTTGGAGGAACGAATGAAGAATCTTCCCGAGATTCCTATTGCTGAGATCGAAGGGATTGTGTCCAGATTCGTTGGATATGCTAAGAAAGAGCATAGGAAAGGGAACAAGGTTCTAGAAGAAAGGTTGTTATAGGATGATGTGGCATCTTAATTATCATTGGTCTATGTTTCCTCGACTTTTGTGCCAATTAAATATTTGGCTATGCATTTAATAATGTTCATCTAAAAGGGGAACTTTTTGTAATAAACCCTAATTAGGGTTTAGGTGTCAAAATCTCAGCCATTGATCTTCTTTCGATCTAGGCCGTTCATTGTAATTGAATTGAGGATGCTATATATACCCTCACTCGTTTTCATTTTGTCATTAGAAGATTAGAAATTAGATAATCAGATATTAGAGAGAGATTAGAAGAGCTTAGAGAGAAAGTTATTGTGTAGCAAGATTGAGTAATGAAGAAGGAATTTTGAGCAATTGTTGTCTATTTGGCTTTGAGATCAATAAAATATTGAAGTTATGGTGTTTTATTGCAATACTTGTGGCTATCTTCATGGTTGTTTATCTTCTTGAATCATTCTCAGTCGAAGTAGTATTTAAGTTTGAAGGACTAAGTGTTGTGCTTGATCTTTGGTGAGATTCATATCCATACCACTAGCTTCTTACTGATTGTAAGGACGCCTTGTGTGGTCAACTGGAGATATTGAAATTGCTTGAACATTCAATTATCATTGAAATATTGACATGTATCCTTATGATAGTGTCTATAATCCTTGATGATTTGAAAATCACTAATCACCTTAGAAGATCGCACCAATTCCAGTAAAGTTGTAATCCCTTGGCAATACTGAAATTGGTAGAATCTTACCAAGTCTAGCCTACATTGAGTCATTCTTAGGATTAGAGTAGGATACATCTCTTGAAAACCCTATCTTTTGATTTTTTTTGAGAATTTGTTAGTATTAGGAAAAATCCTGTTCCTGCAGTCAAGTTAGAGCAACACGGACCAGCTTTCAAAGTGCGTAAGACCCCTTGAAGAAACAGCATTCACAACGACCACTGGTGCTTATCCACACATAGAGATCCTACAACGAAGAACCTTGAAGTCACCTGATTGATTCTTTTTGCGATATCTTCAGCATTCAGAGGCTTTACTCAAGAGAGGATAAGGTACCCTTGGGTATTTTATTCTGTGTTTGATAGTGTACAAAATACACGTCAACAAGTAGACAGGCACACACCTTAACCACACAAAGAGGCAGCTCAAGCAACCAAGTAGCTCAAGCAAGCAACCAGACAGCTCAAACAAAATTCAACCAAATCTGATGAATAATCAGCAGCTTAAAAATATTTCATTCCAATTCTCTTTTTAGAACTCAACCTATGACATCAATGACAAAAACTGCAACAATCCAAGTCATAAGTAGGGTTATATATAGGAGGTAGATGTTAGTCATTATCATCATTTTGAGGATTTTGTTCATATTAAAAACTATTGGAGGCACCCCTCTCAAAGTGGATTTGTAGCATATTTCCTTTTTTGTGCAATTTGTTTCATTGCAAGTGGTATCAGCACATAATCTTGGGCATTGTGAAGGCAAGAAAACAAGGCGATTTTTTCCATTTTTTAAGAGTTCTTCAAAGCTATATTGAAACTGCTATAGCATAGATTTTAGGGCATTTGGAGTAGAATTCAAGGAGTTATTGCACAATTGGGGTTGCAAATCAACAGTTTTTTCTTAAATTTTGGAGGATTAAACAAGTATGAGTTGTTCCACTTATAGTGTTGGTACAAAGGTAATCGGATTGTTTTCAATTAGTTATTGCAAAATTAGGGTTTGCACCAAATTCACTCCCAAATGTCCAAATAAGTGAAATTCTTGGAGATTTTTTTTGGGATGTGAGGTCTAAGGCTTGATTAATTACAATAACAATTTCATATTGATTGGATTTGTTTTGTATGCTTTAGTGAAAAATTAGGGTTTCCATCAAATTCACCCCCAAGGCTACAAATCAGTGAAAGAAATTATTGGAGATTTTTGTTTGGGAAGTGAGATCTAGGCTCTTCTGATAAGTTACAATAAAAAATTCAGATTGATTGGATTTGTTTTGTCTAATTTATTACAAAATCATTTTGTTGCACTATGGTGGGGGCTTCAACAAGAGGCAAGGGAAGGAATCCTATCACACCTAGGATTCCTTACAAAGAGGATACATTAGTAGAGGAGAGGGATACCATAACCTTGGAGGAAGAGGAGGAGTATGAGGTCTTTTGCAAAATTATGGATCATTTTGCACATTATGATCACCTCCAACCATGGATATCCTAGAAAAAAAACAATCGTATTTCAGAGCTGAAATAGTGACAGTAAAGCATATTTAAAAGTAAAATTATTGAGGAGGAGCATTAAGATCAACTCTAACCATAGATATCTAGATAAAAAACAAATGTATTTCAGAGTTGAAAAAGTGATAGTAAAGCACATTTAAAAGTAAAAATATATAAGTGTTGTGGATAGGAAAAGGAAGAAAATTTCTTTAAGAACATCCAAGGACATTTATGATTAATCAAAGAGGTTATAGACCTCTCATAGAGAAACTTAAAATGTTAAGTCAATGGACTGTTGCAAGAGCAGAGATGTTTTTGCCAAAAAACTTGATATGGTTAGATGAGCTATACACAACAGAGCTTTCTAACCACATAACAATCATGTTTGTAGTAATATGAAACATTTTGTAGACTTGGTGAGCCACCTTTTGATGCTATAATTTAACTCCTAGTTCCTAATAAAAATACAGTAACAATGAACTTGTAGATAAAATCGTGGAACAAAGATTACAGCATCAAAACAATACATTCCAATGGCTTATAACAACGCATCTATATCCATGTAGGGTTCATACATGAAAAATTGTGCTTTGCTATGTTATACTTGAATGCGCCATGAAATTCAAGCATGTTGGCTGACCCAAATGTAGTTATTCTGTGCCCAAATGGAGATGGTTTGGCTAATTTAAATTTTAAACAGAAATGAACAGTTAGAAATGGCCTTTACTAGTGCATATTTATTCCTTGCCTTTTGTTTGACTGTTAATATTGTATATCTTTATGATGGTCTAAGTTGGGCTTTTGTAGTCTTCTGGGGTTTTATTAATTTTCCACACTATATCTTGCCAATATGGTTGAGGGAACAACATTGAAAGTCAACCCATTTGTGTAGACACATCTTGCAATGTGTTGATCAGCAATCTTTTGAGACTCATTTTGAAATGCCATTTCAAATAGTCCCCTTGGTCTTTTATGTGTAAAGAGAAGTTCCTTCAGTGTGGTCAAAACTGGGTGGCTCTATACCACAACTTTCGGATTAGATGGGGGAATGGGGGGTCCATTCCTTTATCCTTTCTTTTCCAATGGAGGATTTGATCTATGGCCTGTTGCTTGCTCTTGCATTGTTAATAAATGCTATCCCTTTCTTTGATGGCATAGTCACATTTTTTCTTGGGCAAATTTTGATGCCTTATCTAGGAATGCCACATAAATGGGTTTTCAGTTGATTGTATGAGCTTAATTACCTTACGCCATACCTATTACAAAGCCAAACACATCCCCCACCTCCTGGAATCGGCTGTCGTTTCAGCATACTTCCAAAGCAAAGAATTTAGGTCTGTTTTGAAGCAAGAGCAGCCCGTGGAGCTAGAATTGGCTGCCATTGTAATCCATATGGTGAGTAGTTTGATAAACAACACATTTGAATGAAATATGCTCATTTAATATTTTAAGCATTTAAATTTATAAAAGAATGAAAACAAACCAAGAAGTTGAAAACACAACAAGAGAGTTCATTTGTAAAACAAAAATGTACAAACAAAACCCAAAACCCTTATCTCTTTTCCAAAAATCTTTTTCTAGTATCTCATTGGCATTGAATGGGCTCTTGCACACATGTAGGAGTAGCAATCCAATCACTTTGGAACTTTTACTCATCAATTTTCAACTTTGTTTGTGTGACGGCAAACAAGAATGAATGGTTATGTGTTTTGCATTCATAATGAGGTAAAGCCATAGTTATGAGGAGATGGGTACAATACTGGTTTGGGAGATAGGGATGGTATTGATAAGCCATTTTCTATATATGTATGTATGTATATATATGGATATATGTGGATACACACACACACACACACACACACACACACACATTGAATGGGTATCTTTAAAGAATGTTAAATACTAGAATCCTTAAAAATTAGAAGTAAAGCTATTATTTTAAAGTATTGAAATAGATTAATTATATTGATATTTGATAATTATTAATCATCATTATGATAGAAATAAATATTGAAAACCATAATCATCTAGAGATGGCAAAGAAACTGTTAATGCATTAGTAGCTTCTGCAAGATAAGACTCTCCTAACTCATTAATCTCCTCTATTCTGTTATTAGTTTACTCATTCATGCTTTATGTTTATCAGACTATAACATTGGTCATAATTATGATATTGATATTGGATAATGATAGATTAGATTGACGACCTGCTTAACTATGTTAAGCGTCAATCTAAATGCTATCGGGCTATTAACCCGATAGCATATTAATGTCGATTCATATCGGCATTAATATGCTATTGGGGTATTAACCTGATAGCATATAATGCTAACAGCTATTGTTATTGTTTACGTTATATTAATCCATAATTTTATGCTTTGATACGGATTCATTATCAGGTATGTTTTATATCTGTAACAATTAACAAATGATACCGATTCATGATCGGATATGTTTATAAAGCACTGTTACCATTAACAATGATACCGATTCATGATCGGATATGTTTATAAAGCACTGTTACTATTAACAATGGTACCGATTCATTATCAGGCATGTTTATAAGCACTGTTATCATTTGAAGATACCGATTCATTATCGAGTATGTTTATAGCACTGATTAGTTATGGATCGGTTGATGTTAGTAAGGGTCACAACCAAGTGACATCTTGGTCGGACATGTTTGATCAAGGTGCCACTTGATCGTGGCCATCCTACTATTTATACATCATTCCAATCAAAGGAGATGACATTGAAATCGATACATGTTCATCCTCCTTACCTACAGTAAAAGAAAGATAGCAATATTAGTGTCATAGGCATAATATCAAAATTAAAATACACCATCCTGCATATAACTTGTCCATTAAATTGGAAATTACAATACATTTACAGAAACAAGGAGCATAATGCCATTATTTTTAAAATACATGATATGGGGGACTATATTTTCAATCAATTGATAAAACAATGCATGTACACTTCTAAAGCCTTATTATTGTTTTGCTTCATATTCTTACCTCTTTGGGATTTAATATGAAAATTTTATACCACCAAAAAAGCTTGCAAGTCTATTACTGTATTTGTCTAGTTCTTTTAACCAAAGTTCCTAGACTTGGACTCAGCTCGGACTCGGCAAGGCCGACTCAACTCGTGACTCGGCTATGACTTGGCAACGACTCGGCAATGACTCGGCAAAATTAAAAAACCCTTGAAATTAAGAGATTTTTGACAATTTTAAACCTGCTTCATGCACCCATTATTGAATAAAGCCCAATTATAATGTGTGCTAGCTTGTTATGCCATGAAAGGCATGTTGGTAGAGTATCTACTTGTTTGGGGCTTCTGTTTAGTATTTTCTTTGGCCAAATTGAAATTTTGGGAGCACCAACATGAGACATCATGAACATCTTCACTTGGAAACTGTAAGGAGTGCTTGTGTATGGTAGCATTAAATAGCGTGCTTGTTGAACTTAGATTTTACCTTGGGACTATAGTTGACCTTGGTCTTTCTTGGACCTCTTAGTTTTTAGGCTATATATGTGTTGGATGGAAGGGGGAATTGTGAGGCCATAAGGGTTTGAAATTATGCTCTTCAGAGACATATCCCTTGCCAAATATAACCTTGTGCCCCATGGCGAGATTTTTTGGGATGTGGGGATAGGTAGGAAATGTCCCCAACTCACCCTCTTTTTTCAAAATTTTAAGAAACATCCCTGTTGTTAGGTACTCACACATCGCCCCATTGCAAATGAAGACCCCTACTTTTTGCTTTCTAGGGTTAGCTCTTTTAGTTTTGTTGTTGGTCGTTTTAGTGTCTTAGCCTTTGCATTGAAGGGATTGAGTTTCTCAAAGGTCATCAATTCAAGTGGATCTCCTCAAGGTGGACTGAAAGAGGTTAGGTCAGTTGAGTGATTAGGGGTTATTTAGATCATTCCAAGGGTTTTTGTGTACTATCTGGTCACACTTCAAGTTGCTAAATCAAACCTTGGTGTAATGCATAGTCTCCTCCTAGGTCTCGTCCCTTACATCAAGGTCAGAGTGAACTCGCCTTAAAAGTCTGGAATGTCATCCTGATCCTGAAATGGCTTGAAATTTGACTAAGTCTGGAAATTTGAAGGATCCTCCAAAAACTAGATTTTGCATTATAACTCATGGAGGTCCGAAACCACTCTCAAACATCCTGACAATATATATGGAATATAACTTAAAGTATAAGAAATGTCACTTATACTTAAATGTTATATTCCATATATGAATCCTGACGGAGAGAAAAACTTGTCAAACAAGTCAAAACATTGACCTGTCGTGGCCGAGTCTTGGAGCTTGGACTCGGCGAGTTTTGCCATAACTCGCCTGACTTGCGAGTCAGGGGAGTTATGGTCAAAACTCGCCGAGTCCGAGTCCCGAGTCAGCAAAACTCGCCGAGCTTGGCTCGACTTGCCAACTCAGCGAACTCGCCTGACTCGCGGCGAGTTTGGGAACTCTGCTTTTAACTTTGTCAGCCACATATCAACACTTGAAAATCCAATGTGATTTATGTGATATATATGAGAAACCTCTATTGGAAGTTTCCTTATTTTCAAGGGATGATCATAGTATATGTGAATAAACTTTATTTGGAGTCTCCAAATGTCTAAAGGGGTATCCGTATAGGTCTCTAAGATGGGGGTGTGTTTTCAATACGGGAAACCAGTGCCAAGGGTACAAGTCTCTTGGTAACCATGAGTTAAACTAGGTTGTTTTGGTCTTTCAAATGCTTTACAAGTCACTTTTAGGGTTAAGGACTCCTTTCGATCCATTAAAAAAGCAAAATAAGCAAAAAACATAAAAAAATTAAGAAGTGTCCAAAAAATCACAATTTCATTGGAGCCCTTCCCCAACTTGAGTTCATTTTGGGTTTGTCTAGGAAGAATCCAGAGACTTTATGCCACCTCTTTTGCGGATAGTGGGCAGTACCAAACTGGCTTTGAATTGAACTTGGATCTAGGGCCATTGACTGACAAACTGACTACTTAGGTTTCTGAACTATGAATTATTGACCCCAAATCCAAACAAATGGCTAAGATGTGTTAGAAGTTTCTGTTTGTCATTGATGTCAAGTTACATCAGATGTATTCATATTAATACTATGCTACCGAACCTCTTATCTTTTCAGTTTCTAATGAAGTTGCAGAGATTTGTGAGTAATAATTACATCAATTTGTGAAGGTTGGATTCTCAGACCGTGTCTCCACTGGTAGCTTTTTTATCATGTCCCCTAAATTCCCCTAGATCTGTGAGAAAATTTAAACAGTAAAGTTATCGTCATTTTGATAATTAATCTACATTGACTATAACTACAATTCTTCAATCAAATCAAGTTGTTGTTTTACCAGGTTTTCAACATCTTCAGAAATGTATAATCTGCTTCCTGGAAGTCCATAATGCATGACAGATTTGTGTGATTATTAGAACATATTCAGTTTGATGAAGCCCACGGGATATGTTTTCCTATTTAGGAAGCATTCTTGAATAAGTTTCTCATTCGATACATTGGGTCATTACAATGTCTTCAATATATATTTGTTTTAAACAATCAAACCTGTAAATGATTAGTAATGAGGAAGGGGGTGAGCAGTTGAAAGTAGTTCTAACTGTCTTGACAGTTAGTTACCAATTTGAAGATAGTTTTATTTCTCTTTGTTGAATAAAAGTTGTATCTTGTTCCTTAAAGGTTCGAAAGAAATAAGGAACTAAAAAGATATGGTTATTTTTCAAAGATGATTAATTGTAATGGGAAGTCAACAGTTGCTAGTTAACAACCAATTCTAAAGTAGTTGATAGGTATAACCAATGCCAACTTACTACTGATTTCCAAAAGAAATAGGAAATCAATAAATATGTTATGCCTGAGTTTGATGCAGTGGTTGTTGATGGGATGAATATGTTTTCTATATTTCTGTGAGAAAGAATACATGCTTTGTAAAGAGATATATATGCTTGCTGAGTATTGAGACAGGATGATGTGAGATGAAACGAATATAGGTTCAGCTGAAAAGAAAAAAAAAATGAAGTTGTTGGGACGATATATGTTTGAAATATAATGACATTCTACAGACTATTGTCAAAGCGTTGATACTGAATGAAGAATGAAATTGGTGGCGATTGATATGAGTATATATTTTATTTGATAGTTTCTGATTTTGATAATTCTCTGTGATATTTGTAATATCCATCAAGAGGTGATTATACGTGCTGGAAAAAGTCTTGTTTGCCTGCAGATCTTCTTAATCAGTATTCAGTACAGGTCTATTGTAGAGTTCGAACATCTCCTTATACAGATTTGCATCAATTATACAGTGGCAGAGGCATCTTGATTGTTTTCTGTGTGCAGCATTGCAGAGATTCAGAATTTAGATTGTTTCTGAATGTGTTTTGCAGAGACATAAAGGTTTTTGATGGTTATTCCCACAAAATATATTTATAAAGATACAGAAACGTTTATTTCAGTTTGTCAAAGTTATTTATTTCAGAATTCTATTCTCTGAAACAGAAGTTTAATGTACATTCGATACACTTATTAATTTCATATGATAATGTTTCAGAGTTTATAATCTGTCATAACTTATAAACTGGGTTTAGAGTTGGTGCTCTAAGAGACCTAAATTGGTGTTTGTGTTTCCAGTTGTATTGTTGGTTGAGTTGGTGCTCATAAAGGGGTTTGGTGACTCGTTAGGGTTGGCACCCTTAAAGGTTGTAAAGAATTTTAATTGTGAGGCCGGATTAGGACAGTAGATCCTAGCGGCATTTCTCACCTTGGGTTTCCCACATTGGGTTTCCACGTAAAATCTTGTGCATTGTGCTCTTGTTGTTGCATTATTTGAGTCTTAGTTGTTGCTCTTTCAAGTCTTACAGTTTTCAGATTAAAGTTGTTAAAAAGACAAAAGTTTCTGTACTACTGATTCACCCACCGTCTCCCCCCCTTCCTCCCCCCTCTCAGTAGTACTTTTGTGTTCTACAAGATGAACATCAAATATCGCATATTGAGGGTTCATGCAACAAGTATGGGGATGACTGGATCACAGTTTTCATTGTGAAAGTGGGGAGGCCTGGCTGGACACTGAAAAACTGTACCCCAGCTTTGTTTAGTGCTCCTCTTACCATTGTGAATCAAGTGACTGTCAATCTGTTGATTGGTTTACTAGCACTCACCACTCGTTTTGTTTCCTCCCTGTGGCGGGAGTCAAGGTTATTTCTTGAGTATATATTTCTGAAAAGTAAAGTGTGAACTCCCGTGGCAAAGCCTCTCAGATTCAGTTTGTATTTTTTGAAAGATGGCTAGTCTAGAAGTATCAGATCTGTAATTGTGACATCAGGGAAAAAATTTAATGCAAATCAAATAACACAGTTCTTAAGCAAGTATGATTATTCACATGGTTTATATGGATTATGATAAATGTATGTTGTTACAAGTATTGTCCCAAATCCCAAGAGAGGGCTGAGATGAACATCAAATAGTGCATTTTGAGGATTTGTGTAACATGTATGGAGATAGCAAAACTGTTGTCCTCATCTTGATATTTGTGAGGGCTGACAGAGTGCCTAAAGCTGTACCTTACCTTTATCTGGCACTCTTCCCTTTTTTAGAGTTGAGAATCGGGTGGCCCTCGACCTGCTGATTAGTTCACTCACTCACCATTTTGCTTATTCCTGTGGCAAAGTCTCTTAAATTTCGAAGTGTCGGCCATGTAAAAGTTACATTAGGGAAAAAGAATTGATCTCGAATTAAAAGCCCAGTTCTTAAGAAAGTATTATAATCTATTATTTATTGATTGCATGGTATGTATGGATTAAGATAATTTTATTCTACAAGGATGGACTTTATAAGGCTTGTTAGAAAGAAATAATAATGGCAAATTAAGAAATTATTGGATTCAAAGGATTCTTAAAAAAGGATGGACCCATGATTTTTTTAAAGTATAAATATCAATGATTCATGTGTGGAAAGATTCTCTTTTGAATGAGATTCTCGTTTGGGATAATCCTTTTAAATCATGTGTACTTTGGAGACCACTCAATCTAATAGACAGGCACAAGGGCTGATAAGCATTCTTCCCATAAACCACAGTACTTCTGGTTGTTCTGCAAATTGATTTCTTACAGAAGAAACAGTTATTCAGAACCTCAATGGATGGGGGTTGAGTTGCATGGTGTACTGGAACTCTTTTTAGATTGTTTTGTAGTGCCCCAAAACATTCTTGGTAATCCAGGAGTCACATACCATGCTGTCCAAATGAGAGTCAGATTGTACTGAAGCACCATCTTTAATTTCTAAGCTCCATCTTTTGTCAATGATATACTAGCAGGGATTGGACAATGCTCCAGATATGGGACTCCTTGCATAGATAGTTGGCTGTGAAGATTATCCCTGAATCCATGACATCTAGGTATTTTGCTTTAAACATTTGGCTCCAAGGCTGAGGTGCTTGCATAAAAATCTTCACCAGCTGTGCATAAAAATCTTCTACAAGCTGTGCTTCCAAAGTACAATTTAAGGTTCCTGAATTTTGGTTCCCCCAATTCCTTCACACCCCAGCTATACCCACCTTCCTTGCTCTCCATCCCCTCCCTCCAATATATTTTAAGATTCAGATTCCTTCCCATTTCAAGAGAGTGATTTTCCCCTTCCAAGTTACTTGCTGGAGGAAGTTGCTCAGAATCTTAGATTGTGTTTTGGTTATTTTTTAGATGCCTTTAAGAATATAGAATGAGTTTGCAGCACTGCTTGGAGGAGTTGAACTTGCCCCGATAGGATAGTCACATCTTCTCATTTTTTAATCCTGTGAGCATAGTAACATTCAGTTTCTATTTCGAGTTTCTATACTATTTAGGGAATCTCAGGTGCTATTATCTGATTGTGAAGATTTTGTTTCAGGATAAGCCAAAGCTCTTCTTCATTCCACACATATATACATTATATCATAGAAAGCATAAGACAAATGGGTACACTGGGGTCTCATCTCTTAGACATAAGATAATGTTGCTAGGTAGGGAATCTACCTCAACCCATTTATCTAACCTTGAAGCATAGACACCTTTATTGGTCATCTTATTATCCATCTTGTTACCTTCTCTATAGATGTGGCAAATTTTAATTTCCTTGAAGGCCTTAATAGTATCCATTTCATCTATTATATGTTTGATGCTCCAGCCAGGGGAAATTTCTTTTCTAAGAGATTGATTATGTTACCTTCTCTAAGACATTTGTTTATGTTCAGAGAGCCCTCCTTGATTATAATGTGAGAATTCTTTATATTTTTAGCTAGTTGGATATCTGTAAAGACGGCCTTCACTTCTGCAAAGTTCTTATACTAACTGTGCAGGCATCACAAATCCACCCTCGCTGTCGCTGAGAATACTACCCCCTCCGATCATCTGGATTAACTTTCTAGGTGCCATCGATAATAGGTTTGCTCTTTATTTGTGCTAGTTTTCATTTGTGATGGGTGGATCATTATCTCTCGGCTTTCTGCATGGTGCATGCTTTAATTTTGAAAGCTTGTGTTAGCTATTAGTTAGAGGAATGATATTAGAACAATATTAGTCTTCCCAGCAAGCTTGCTTGTAATTATAATGTGAGCTGTGTGTTGTTTACTATGCTTAGTTGAATCAAGAACTCTTTTATTTAGGAGGAGGCTTTAGTTTTAAAGATTGAAGAAATCAGATTGCAAGCTATGCAGGTTATACATCTTTTCCTTATGAACATCATGAATTTTGTGATCGTTCACAGATTCTATCTTCTTGATTAATGTGGTAGACAAACATCTCGCTCACCCGTATGAGTCTGTTTTGTGATATGTTCTTTTTACCCCATTGACTGCTTGATGCTTATTGTTTTTGATCATTTTGATTGTGATAACTTTTGAAACAAATAGATATATGTTCATAGAATTAATAATGGATCTGGTAATTGTAGATTTATCAGCATCAGCATAACAAGCAAATGAGTTGCCCTGCCATGGCACAGCTACTCTCAAACACTCTTTACTACAAACGATTTTTCCCATACTATTCTTTCAATGTTTTAGGTGGTCTAGACAGTGAAGGTAAGCTACGTAACAGAGTATATTTGAGTTTAGAATTCATACAAGACAAAAAGAAATTGATTTGTTAAATTATTTATAGTAAGAGTAATGCTGATAGTGCAAGTAAATTTACATTGCCACAGGAAAAGGCTGTGTTTACACATATGATGCAGTTGGCTCATATGAACGAGTAGGCTATGGATCTCAGGGGACTGGCTCAACACTTATGATGCCTGTTCTTGACAATCAGCTTAAATCCCCAAGTCCTCTTCTCTTGCCAGCTAAGGTGTGTTTGCATTCATTTGTCTGGCATATCTTGCATGACTCTGGAATATTTATATGTTGCTCAATTTTATTTTACTTCTATGCTGTAGGGCAGAGTCCTGATCTTGTTTTCCACTTTTGTTGCCCTTTTTTTTTTTTCATTCACAAATAAATTATTTTCATTAAAAGTATTAAAATGCCTCTAAAACTGTTGTTAATGTTTGCAGTTTACTGTTCAACCTAAGATTGCATACAGAAGCTCCAAACTACAGACATTAGATATTGAGGGATGATAAATGCAAATTGATCTGAAAGCTAGGGAGGTGTGATCTTTAAAATAGGACATATATTTTATACATTAGACATCAACATATAGATTAAATGAAAGAAATGAAGTTTTTTAAGTTGCCAGTCAATTAACTTGCATTGTGTTAATGAGAGCAAACACCCTGCACAATTAAGAAGACAAATGATTAACCATAAAGAAACCTATGCGTGGGAGAAAACTTAAGCAAAACTGTGAGTGACAACTCACTTAAAATCCACTACTTCAATGGCAAATACAGCCCTAGGCCACTTGAGCACACCACTAGCCTAAGATTTTTAACACAATGGCAAAATGTTAACTAGGAAGTTAGGAACTGTGAAATCTGAAATCAATTCCCTTCATGAACTATTGAATTCTCTATCAATTGATGCTTAAAATACATTTACAATGGCATACGGTCCAAAAGTTGCTAGAAGTAAAAAAAACCAAGAATTTGGAGTGCCATTGGACATTTCTTCTCACAAAGTGAAACCATCTCTTTCTAGCAGGGGTGATTTTAAAATTGACACCTTTCATCAAATGCACTTTAGAAATTGCCAGTTTATGATACTTTATGGGCTCCAACTTCCCGGAGCCATAACTATTCCATATGAATTTGAAACAAGTTTCTGTTTATTTTGAAATTGCACAATTTTTTGAGAAGAATCCAAATATGCAAGAATTTGCAGATTTTTGGTACCATTAAAGATCTCTTTTTGAATCCACATAATTTTATGGACTGCCCCTACCCAAATGGAGGTTATTTGTCCCCAAAAGCCATAGAGACTCAAAACAAGAGGGATGCTCCTCTTGAAAGATGACATGGCTGTCATCTCACCTTGCACCATTCCAACCTGTTGTGCAGTTTGCAACACATCCCCGTCCTTTTGACAAGGACCCCCATTTTGCTTGCCCTTGGTAGAAGGAGAGGAAACTATTGAAATAGTTCAATCAAGTCAAAGCCCTCCATGACCAATAATGCATTGAATGTGGGTCATTTGTGCTTCAAGATTCAAGTGTCTTCCTTCAGACTGATTGCGATCACCAAAATCCCCATGTAGGAGGGGATAATCCCTAAAGTGGAGAAAGTTGGCATTTTTGTGAATTTTGTAAAGTGTGAAGAGAGAGACATTTCGACTCAGAATGCTGAGGTAACAGAGGGAGGCATCCATAACTAAATCACGCCATTCATTCACTTAGGCCGACAACTTAAAGCACAATTCGGCTTCTAAGGCAGATTTTCATGTTCGAAAAGGCACAAATCGGCCTCCTAGGCCGAAATGTGAGAAAGTTCGTGCAAAAGGGCATCAGAGATCGAAAATGAACAAATTCGTGCAAAACAACTTAGGAGCCCAAAATCTAGTGTTTGCAAAATCGGTCTGGCCGAAAATGATAAAAGGGTAAAACTTGCGAAGTAAGCTCATAGGCCGAAATTGGCTAATAGAACAAATTCACGCAAGGTCTCCTGTGAGGCCGAAACTAAACTTCAAAGGGTAAATTTGCATAATCCTATCATCTGCCCCAAATTAGTAAAAACTTGTAGAATCCCCTTGTAAGCCGAAATTGAAGGAGGGCTAAGCTGTGCATTTTGGCCATTTAGGCCGAAAAACTCAAAACTCACAAAATCGGCTAGTAGGCCGAAAAAGAGGTAAACAAATTAAAAACTCCCGAAATCTCGTCCTAAGCCGAAAGGGTGAAGAGCGTCCAAGTTCACCAGTCCTCTCAAATGCCGAAAAGCTTCAACAAAGGCATTCACACAAAACGCCTTAGTTGGCCGAAGTTTTAAAACTCAAGATAAATCTCACATTTCGCCTTAAAGACCCGAAATTCATAGAAGGCGTTAAGAGCAGAAAGTCTAAATTTGCGAAATCCTCTCATTTCCCCGAAATTTGTAAAACTTTCAAAATCCCCTTCTAAGCCGTGAAATTCCCGGCACTCCAAAATCGCGCAAGACATGCCAAGTAGCTTAATCTCATTAACATAAGCAAATTCGCGCAGTCAATGCGAAAGTTTGGGTTTGGAGGAGGGCATTTCAAAACATGCTAAACCCAAGTTCGCGCAATAAGTCTTTATTGGCCGAAAATGACGAAGGAGCTCTAGTCGTGCAATTCAGCTTGGTAAGCCAAAAATTCAAAGAGCCAAGAATAAATAAATAAAAACTTTTGAGCCGAAAAGACAACAAAATCGCACAAATAGGCTCATTTGGCCGAAAATTACAAAGAAAGACTAAAGTTTGCATTCTAAGCTCATAAGCCGAAAATCGCGATTTGAAGCTAAATTGGCCGATTTATTGGCGAATGGTTTTGGGCGTTTGTTCAACCTAAGTTTGGTGCTTTCTCCGACTTTGCAGGAATTGTGCATTTCCTCCAAATCGCGCAAAAACCCTAATTTTCCCGAAATTCGATTTTTAGAGGGCATGCAAACACCAAAAATCGTCCAATGCATACAAGATGCCCGAATTTCTCCAAAGCTAGGCAAAAATCAAACTAAAGATAAAGTTTGGTAAAAAATTTATTGTTGCAAGATATCAAAATCGCACATTTAGTCTCAAAAGCCGAATTTTTAATAAGCAAAAGAAACAAAACAAAATCGTTCATTCTGAACCAAGTAACCGAATTTGCAATTAAACCAAAGGGGGTCGATTTATTTATTCTACCTAACAAACCCGAGTTTGGGCCCATTTCAATATCTCACGTTAGCCGAATTTCTCCTTTAAGCGTAGTGTAAAGTTCGAAATTATAACATAAAGTGAAAGGGAAGAAATGGAAGTCTCGCATTTTCATAACTAAGCCCGAAATTTCATCTATATAGGGGGAGTTATTTTGTTTTAAGAGTAATCATCTTTCGCCTTCGCCAAAACAAAGCCCGACATTGCCCTAAAATTTAATATTTGTTAAATTAATGTATTTAATTTTTCAAAGTGATTAATTTAAGTGAAAATTGATTATTTGCAGATCAACAACGTCGAGAAGATAGGATCGCGATCGAAGCCAAGAACGTGTTGTAGGGCGCAAGGTCGAAGCGGCGAAGCACAGGGAAACGCACTACTATCGGACGACAAGTTGAAGTCCACCAACGAGATTGAAGACCAAGAACACAAAATGTTACAAAATATGCTTTCTCAAAAAAAATGCATAGCTGGAAGAAATTCCAGAAAATCAGTTTAAAAACTGAAATTGTTTATTGTAAAAAGAGAGCTGCCTGTGGGCCCTAGCTAATGTATTCAAAACAAAGGGACACATATCAGTTATGTCCAACTACCGGATTGACCTGAATTGATGCCAAATAGTTGTAGGTAGTTGGAAATGTGGTTGGGAGGATAACTGACGATTGAATAGGCATGGGTTAAAGCTGCCAAGTTCTTAAGGCAGATCAGGACTGTTGGATGCAGTCAATCCTGGCCTCATTCAATTTGTAAAATCTATAAAAGGCAGGATGCCTCTCATTGTAAAGGGTTAGATTGTTAGATTCTAGTTAGATAGTTAGAGTTTTTGTAGAAGGTTAGATTTTAGTAGTTAGGAGTAGCGTAGAAATGTTGCAGAAATTGTTGTAATAGCAGCTGAAATCGATATATGGATATTGATTTGGTGTTTATCAACTTGGTTTTATTCTGTTTGCATGGTTTCCTTCAACAGGTTAGATAGATCCTTTTCGGTGTGCAAGTATTTGATGGATTCAGGTTCATACCATTGGGGATATGCTATACCATTGGGGATATGCTGATTGTGTATCCCTATGTATGGTTAGTCCGAGCCTTTAAAATTGTGCTTAGTTCAATTGCAGGTGTCCGTTTGAGCTGCGCTAGAATTGGGTGCTTAGGTATGCACCTGCAATCTGAAAATCTTCTAAGTCCCCTTGAAGATTGCACCGTTCTTGTGAGGTTGTGAGTTATTTAGGCCAAGCAGGGATTGGTTACGTCGAATCCATCTACTCGCACACCAGTCTTGTTAATTTTAGGTCTCCTAAACCTTTCTCCTTTGTTTTTATTTCCCAGTTCCAAAATCGCAGCAGACCAGCTTGTTGCAAATGTAAGGCCCCTTGTGCTCCCAGCAAAACACATCATACCATTGAGTTATCTCGCAGTCATGACCTGACATTTGGAACCTTGAGGTCATCCCCATTGATCAACTAAAACAGCATTAGGGATTCCTTATACAAGAGAGGATAGGATACTCAACGAGTAAATTCTATTATGCGTTGGCCGGATAAAGTTGTAGTGATACGATTTTAGCCACGTCAACACAACCAAGATCCGGAAAACGTGCATCTTGGGGATGTCCCTGCCTCAGAAACGTGCCCCTTTTTTGGAGTAGGGATGGGGTTTGGAGATGCAACCCCAATGGAACACTGAAATACACCAAACACTGACATGTTAGATGCATAAAATATCATTTATTGACAATTATCAATGATCATTACTCTTATATAAAACATTAACTTAATCTCAACGTAGAAGACACATTACAGACAAGTAATCAAACAAACAAGGAGCAAGAGAAAAACAGGAAAACTATAGTACAAATGCAAGAGCAAGACAGCTAAAATTATCGCTAAACTAAGCTTTATCTCAGCTTGTTGCTTTGAGCCAAAAAATGGCAAAATTTGTCTGTAAGAGGGCGAACCCTGCTAAAGGTCATCCTCCTTGGTGACAGCAGGTTTTTTAACTATTTTTTAAACTTCAGGCCATCAGCCTTGTCATTTGTACACAACCGTTTCAATAATATATATTTTTAGTATTATAAAATTTAAATATTTTAATATAATTAATATTTAATATATAATATATAATTATTAAATAAATAATAAATAACTACAAATTATTATTAAATATGTTTAACTTTATATTATAAAATAATAATACAAATTATAAATTCTTCTATTAATGGAGTTAATGGGGTTCATCCCTTAACATCTAAGGAAAGACATCAAATGGATGGCCTCTTTGGTGGGATGGAGTAAGCTAGACTTTGATGGGGCTTCTAGTGGCATTCTAGGCATCTTTGGGGCTGGTTGCATTGGGAGAGATAATGATGGACAGTTGATTGGTGCTGCTTTGGAGGGCCTGGGACTGGGGTGCTGAATTGGAAAATCAACAGAAATCAAATTTGGCCCTTTCTTAACAAATAAATTTGAGGTCTTCACAATCAAACACGTTTATAGGGAGCGAAATTATCATGCGGATGCATTAACCAACTTCAGTATTTATCATGACATGATGCCTTTATTTGTAGATAACTTATGCCCTTGGATCTTTTGATAACTTATGCCTTTTGATCATGACATGAGGGTGGTGTTGTGGGTATGCCCCCTGTGGAACACTGAAATGCACCGAAGACCCACATGTTAGATGCATAAAATACCATTTATTGACAATTATCATTACATTCATATAAAACATTAATTTAATGCCAACATAGAAGACATGTTACAGATAACTAATCAAACAAGGAGCAAGAGAAAAACAGAAAAAGTGTAGTACAAAAGCAAGAGCAAGACAGCTAAAATTGTTGCTAAAGTTAATAGGCAAAATTTATTTGTCTGTAAGAAGGTGAACCCTGCTTAATGTCATCATCCTTGGTGACAGCAGTTTCTTGATAACTCTTTTGTAACTACATGCAATTGGGGCTTCCTGACGACCACAAGGAGGGCAAGGCACCTCCTTTGTACTCCACAATGATAGAGGGTCATGTCTCCAGAAATATTACCAAAATTAAGGGGATGCACCCATTTTCTGCCCTTTTTACAGGGATAGGGTGGGTATGTCTTGTCCCAACACAGGCATGATGGAAGTATTGTCATTGATGTCAAAGATGCAATAAGACAAATTAATCATGTCAAAGGTGATGGGTAAGGAATTGGATAGCTGTGATTTATATGAAGAAGACATCTCCATGATCAGATTAATGATCAGAATTGAAGATGAACTCCATATACAAGATGTGGGTATGCAGTGAACATATGCAGCAATGACAATATCGTTGATGTTAAGGAAAGATATATTCTTATGCCAAAATAATTAGCCCAAATACCGAGGATGCAGAATACATTAATCAAATTGCCAAATTTCTGATAAAGTCTCACCAACAGATATTGAAGAAGGCATATATAAAGCATCGTCACTGTCATTATGAAGTCAAATGAAAATAAAGTAACAATACAAAAATTAAGGATTTCAAAAGAGTTGTTCCTATGATGACCGATCTCTTACATAGTCACCGAGTATCGTATTAGATATGTCTCGGGCATTGTTGAAGACATGGAAGTCTGACGAATCTATGCAAGCAATCATCATCCATGTTCAGGTAAGGCTCTGTGGCAAACAATGACAGTTAAAGGACAACATGTATTATACAGTTAACACTGGGCAAAGGCAGTGACTACAAAGTTGACTTCATGGTGAGTTGCAATGTATGTAAGAGATTCACCATGTGAACTGCAACTTTTGCTGGCAAGAAGAAAAGACAAAAGTAATGTAGATGAGGCGATATCATTGACAGCGACTTCCTTATTTCAGTAATAGAAACCAAAGAATATATAATGCATCCAATAATGGATTCGATTTGATAATGCATCGTAGGATATATATGGTGACAAGTTGTCCAAACTTGAAGAAAGGCAGCAGTAAAAGAGGTCGAAGATGCAGTGACTAAGATCACTCAAGGTTGAGAAGTCAAACTTGTGGAGTCTTGGTATATCATACACACCTTTTGTCTTCACTGGATAAGTATGGATATTGACCACAACAATTGAAAAGGCATCAATATGCAGCAGTAATACAGTATGCATACAGAACCAAGTAACAAGTGACCTGTCGACTTCATTAGATTACATAGACTTCATTGTCATCTTCGGTTTCTAATTCGATCACATAGCTAAGTCTTGAGTAGCGGTAAGTATGGGAGAACAATCATGTTTGAGAATCAAAGATTTCTAACATAGCTAAGTCTTGAGTAGCGGTAAGTATGGGAGAACAATCATGTTTGAGAGTCAAAGATTTCTAAATCAACGAAGTAATAGAGTAGTGAATTAAAAAAAGGAACGACACTGTATATTGAGTGTGCAGCAATTGCCATTAATTTGTTTATATTAATTATAAACAATGAATAAAAGAACAGTGATTACTATATGACAGCTAACAGGATCTTGGTAACAATGATCTTTAAAAAGTTTATGAATGGATTGACTCTACATTAAGAAAGTAAACAGTAAATAATTTTATGAAACAATTGCCATTTATTATGTAATGCATACATAATAATGAATCGAACATGTGCAGCAAGAGGAAACGGATTAGACATTAGTATAGGCAGGAGTTAAAGATGATTGAAGAGATTTTATTATAGAAAGGCAACACTAACAAACACCTTTGCATAATGAAGTGTAAAGCAATGACCAAGCCATTAATCTTGTTCTCCAATTTAAAGTTAAACTACAGACAGTGACCACTGTTAACAGCAATCTGTATGCTGGACCTTTATCAATACAGCAATGGCAACACTCATAATCTCATACAAAGCGGTGGATTAATAAAAGTGTGAAGGCACCATTCATGCTGAATCTCCTTAGCAGGTCGAGGAGCTTATAAGTGTTTTCTGGAAACACAATACGTTCATCATAATGCAGCCATTTAATGTATATACTAGAGTTATTAGCAATTCAATATTACGGAGTCCCTTAAACTGTATGCCAACTACTTTATTAAGAGAGAAGCAACGATTTGTTATTAAGAACAAACAAATTAATGGACGATCTTCTTAAGAGCAAGTACCGGTTCATAAAAAGGAAACTAATGAAAGTAGTTTTTTAAAAAGTGTGCGATGTGCAAATAAAAAATAATAATAATGCGATTTATTAAGGATTAAATTAGTTCTCAAGGGAAGCGATTTGTTTGATAAAAGACATGGATGTGATAAGAGGTGTAAATAATTCTGAAAAATATGATTCAGTCAAAAAAAAAAAATGTGTGAAACGGGTGATAATACAGATGAAAAGGTAGCAGATTTGTGGAAGAATTTATAGCAGATTCGAGAAAGTTTTTATGGCAGATTTGTTGGGAAGAGTAAAAGGCAGATTGTATACAGCAGCAAATATATGCAGATTTGTGGAAGAGAGTATATACAGTGGTGAAAAGAAATATATGTGTGTGTGTGTGTATGTGTGTGTGAAGGAAAGTATATGTACAGATTTGAAAAGATTGTAATGTCCATCATCCGTTGTTGAAGCAACATTAAAAGATGGAAACTCAGATTTATGTAAAGTGGGTTGGTGCTCACTAATTCTGGATTAGGGAGTTGGTGCTTCCAGTGGGTAGGTGCTCACAAATTCAGATTTGGGAGTTGGTGCTCGCAAATGTAGGGGTTGGTGCCTACGAACATTGTAAAAGAAGATATTCATATAAACGCATTGATTTGCCGTGGTTTTCTCCCGTAAGGGTTTCCACGTATATATCTTGTGTTCTACTTGTGTTCATATTAGTTAGATCACATATGAATGTTGGTATGCAATGAATTTGTTAATGAGATAAGTTATATACTTGTGATTGAAGTTATAAAAGTTTAAACTGGTAAAATTCATTGTTATACTGATTCACCCCTCCTCTCAGTATAACTGTGTGCTCTTCAACGCATACTACATGTAAACATATACAAATAATTGCTCTACACCTTTGAAATTAAAAAAAATCATCACGGGTGCATCATTATGTAATCTCATGAGTTGTCCCCACACAAATTGTAATGATTCTGCTATGTAATCTTTTTCTTTGTTTTAGGGATTGGGGAGAGGGACCTTGGTGGGTTCCCAATTTAGCTTTTTTTTTAAATAATAATTTTATATTTTATTTTGGGGTTTGTCTAAAAGACAGGCTGCAAGGGATTACCCAGTGCCCCTGGGACTTTCAAATGGCACTGGGGATGCACGGATTTTGTCCCTTTGAGTTTCCTGTTTTAGGGAACATCCCCAGTTTTTTACAAGTTTTGGGGCAAGTATGGAATGCCTCATCCCTGTTCTTGAGTGCCCAGGACATCTTGGATGTCCACGACAGCACAAAACCTTGGGGCTGCGTCTCTAGTGTATGCTTAATTTATCAAGTAACGCTTACACTTCATGCATGAATTCTTTATAATTAGTACAAAACCAGAAACCTATGATGAAAGATGCTTCATTTATAGAACCTTGATTCAAGATCTTGAGCATCCTTGAATAACTTGTGCAACCTTTTACACATTAGTTTTCACCTGGTGCAGCTTGGTTTGCATGTGGGCCTTGGAAAAATCAATGGATGTTGGAATTTTAGAGTTGTTGATCATTCTTTAGAACATCTCTTTTCAGATGACAATTAGATTTTATGATGGCTTGTTAGTTGTGGGTGGTAAAAAAATGTCAGATTCAATTTAAATAAAGAATGGTTGATTGCTGTATCTGCAGATGATACCCATGTTGATCAGATTTACTCCTTAGTGCACATCTATGGCGATGAGTTGCGTAAGTTCCCAATGTGAATGCATATCAGATTGATGTTTGCTTTATTTATTGAGGTGCATAGTCATTTGAACGGGTTCTATTTGGCTAAATATTCAGTTGGACCTGGAAGAGTCCAATTCAGAAGTATTTGAGTAGTGTTCAAGTTGGTGTATTGCTAGAGTGGTCCAAGGGGGTACTCAGTAGAGCTTAGATTGAAAGCTTGTAGTGCAAGTCTCTTTATGCAAAGTCTTTAGGGTTGGGTAGCATGGTGTGGTCCATTTTCACGTATTGGTAGCGCATTGTACTTATTTCATTCTCTACAATTGGAATGTGTCGTTAGCTTGTTGGGTCTCTATTGTTTTTCTTCCGTTGTGTGCTATGCTTGTAAGTTTGCCTTGCAATCAGTTGGCAATCAGTTGTTGCAGTATTCAGCATGTTCCCAAGTAAGGGATTCACTAGAGCTTAGAACTTGACAAAGAGGTTCACAATAAGTTGCAAATCCAATACACATTTATGAATTTTAAGTTACTGGTTCCCTCAGAAAAGCTTCCAGAATCAGCTCTCGTTTGTACCTGGTCCAGCCTAGTCTGCTGTGGGAGTCGACGGGATGTGGACTTTAAGCCTTGGATTTGGCTGAGTATGTCTTTGGATGTACTAATGCTCTAAATTTTGCACTCAGAGCAAACCCTGTGCAAGCAGCAACCTCTCTTTAATTTTAATTTTTAATTGATTTTGCTTTCCTGGTTTTTCGCTGCACCCTATTTTCTTAGTTTGCAGTCAATGGTTCTTTGCTGACTGAGCTTTATTTCTTGATTCCTCTCCAAACTATAAAAAGAGGGGGTTCAACTTATCCACCATGACATTCAGGCTGATTATGACATTTGTTCTTAACCACTTGGCCACAATAGAAACTTCATATCTCAACAGACTTCTGTTCCATTTCAATCACAATTATCTTTAGTATGTGCTTGACAGATGGAAAGAATAATTTGGACATGTTAATGGCAGTGAACTTCTACAAACAGTGCATTTACAAGTAGGAAGCCGAGTCAAATGCTGCAGGAAGGGCACCGTTCCTTTGTGCTAATCCTTATTCTACTTCTTTATCAAATGATAGCCAGTTAATATGTGTGTTAAAATGATGGTGTTTTGGTGGTGGTGTTATTATTGTTGGTGCTGCTGCTGTTTTAAGTTGGCAACTCCTTTCATTTTTTCATTTTTTATTTTTAAGTTTTGGACATTTGTGGAGCTGTTAGGGGTTTTATGGCTTGTCCTTTTTAATTTTTAAAATAATATAGTAAAATTTTAATATTAATATAATGTTATTAATATTATATAATATGTTAAATTTTCATATTGTAAATTTAATACAATATATCTAAATTTTAACATTTTAAATTACGATAATATAACAGTATCATGGTATATATATATATATATGAACTTAATTCCAATTTTTAGGCTAAACTGTATATATTCATGTATTTTTGTACAGACATACTCAAAACAAACCCAATCCCAATTATTTGCCATACTGACATACTCAAACCTCTGTACCTGAGCCCAAATCACAGACCTGAACCTGAACCTGAACTGGTATAACTTAGTGTGTGAAATTCAATCATCATCATGAAGATGTTATATTTAATTTATATGACTGTAACCATAGTAGCATTCATTGGAATCAAGCTTCACTTGGCAAACTAAAATTATAAATGGAATTCAATTTTTTTGTATTTAATCTGGTGCAGCTCAAAATGCTTTTCAAAACTGGAGCAAGGATATGGGGGCAGCAACCATCAGTGGGGTTGAAGGGTAGTACCCCTTGCATGTTTCTTTTTGCTATACAGGGTGGGGTCCACCATCTCCAAATCAAAATCCTTCAAGGCCACAAGGATCTTAATCATTTTTTTTGTCTGTTTTTCAATCTTTTAATGTTAAATGTTCTTTTCTACAACATGCAGGGGACCTTTCTCTTCCATTACCTCTCGTTTTTCTTTTTGTTATTGCAATATAGCACATGCTAGCTTATCTTATTTGTAACTGTTGAGAGTAGAAGCCCTCGGTGGGGATCCCATTTAGGTTTGGGTTTAGAATTTTAGGTTTTGTTTCTAAAACTACAGACCTGTTTTATATGAGCACATGGGGACAACTTGCTGTCCGTGGGACAGTCAAGTGATGCCTGCATGTCCCCTGACCGCCCCAAGAATGACAGGGTGTTTCTCTAGAGGGGGATGTCAAGGGACGTTCCCCGCTTTTCATGATTATACTTTGGACAGCCCCCTTTGGGGGTGGTGCGTAGGGCAGTTCTCCGGAGGGCGTTTTGTCGCCGATTGCTGCTGCTAAGACATCCCTGCTCTTGAAAACAAGGGTTTTTAGCCAGTAACATTGAAAATATGGCAAAAATATTTGAGATATACAAGTTAACTCTAAATATATGTCATGCCGATTCTTGCATCTTGAGTTTTAAGTCAGTTTACATTATTGATTACAAATGAAATGTCCCACAAATTGAGGGGATATATGCAGTTTCTGCTTTTGCTCGTCCTTGAGCTCCCAAAATGTCTCTGTTTTTGTGGATGGTGTAAAAAGCTTGGCCACAGGTTCCTGTAGTACATTACAAAATATATGAACGATTTGTGTGTACTTCTTTAGAAACCAGAAAGTCATCATGAATGCATCATCATGTTATTTATCCAATTCAACAATAGATGATTTTGTTGTTACCTCAGCAGTCATCCTACATGAGACATAGTGGTACTGCTATGTAATTTTGTCAAACAGAATTGCAGACAAAGAGGCAAGGAGCAGGAGAGGGGATGGCTTGGGGGAGACCTTGGCGGGCCCTCAATTTAGGTTTTAGCTTTATTTAAATTGTTTTGGGCTGATGAAAAGACAGGCTGCAGGGGACATGCTGATGCCACTATTACTGTTAATTCGCTCGCGGGAGACTCTGAAGGTGGTATCTCCTTTGAGTTTGATGCCTCAACATTTTGGACGGGGTTAAATGGCTGGAATGTTCCTATTGTTTAACATTTTGGGGGGATTGATGGAATGTCTCATCCCCGTCCTTGAGTACTTGGGATATCTTAGATATCTAAGGTGGTCCAAAAACCTTGGGGATGTCTCTAGGGTATGCTGACATTATTAGGTAATTCATTATACTTTCCTGTATGACATTTTGATAATTAGTACAAAATCAGAAATCTATGATGGACAAGGCTACATTTACATGTTTTCTATTCTTTATATAGGAGCACAATTAGCAACTTCATAATTACTCTCCTCTTTAGGTTTCATGGTGTCAAGCCTTTTAATTTAACTACCAAAAATTCTAGTCATGAAACATTGAAAATAATAATCAACGATATAACCCAAGCTTTTATCAAACATGGCAGTTCCATCTCATTTTCAATGGAGCAAGTCAAGAACCCACTCAGAAAGTAAGAACTGTCGAAAAAATTTACCAAATGTAATTTAACTCTTAAATATATGTTCATGCCAATTCTTGCATGTCAAATTTGGTTTGCTAAGTCATTTTACACCCCTCTATACAAATGAGCTTCAAGATTTTCGACCTCATCTCAATGACAGTACTGCAAGCTATAAAATGAACACCAATTGTTGAGATTATCTGGACATACACTAATTACATCATTTCTTCACGTAATTCAATCCCCCAAAATAAAAAAAGATATAAAAATCCCAAATTGTCAATTTGATAACAATATGTAGACGTCAAAAGCAATGTTGATGTCAACTTGAAATTCTTTTTTTGGATATTTTAGAACGTTGGTTTGAGGTTTTGAGCATTTGATGTACGCTGGTTTTAGGAGCACGATTTTTTGTTAAAGGTTGTCATAATTCATGTTTTCCCAGTTTATTCTCATTTTGAAAATGTCTAATTTTTATTCTTATTCTTGTTGTTTAGGATGCTACAACACCCCTGTCAGAATCTGAAGCAGTCGATTTGGTGAAGGATATTTTTGCTTCAGCTACCGAAAGAGACATATACACTGTATTTCCTTCTATGCTATATTGGAACATTTTTCAAAACTTCACGCAAAATTCTGTGATATTTGTTGCTGATATGTTAGAATATTTTATTTAGTCGTTTATCATTGTTCGTGTATCACTTATATTGTCTATGTATTACTTAAATCGTATTGATAAGAGTGTGATGTGATTCCTCAGGGTGATGGACTAGAAATAGTAGTTGTGAATGCGGAAGGCATCAGACGAGAAGAGATTATGGAGTTGCGAAAAGATTAATTTCACCGCCAAATTTGGTGCATTATTAGTTATATTTTAAACTAATTGTGAATTTCTGTTGAATATTTGAATCTGCATTAACTGATATTCATTTGAGAGATACAAATATCATATTATTTGTTGCAAAATTGCGTGTTTCAGTACACTCGATCTGAGATATCTATTGAAGTTTTGTACTCCTGCAACTTATTGAACAAAATGACATATAATTTTGGCGATTAGTACAGTGTGTTAAAAGAAACAAAGTAATTATCTATGGATACTATATTGGGTGTTTTCTCAGGGCACTCTGCCTGAAACTTTTTAAGTTTCTATGCAGAAGGAACCAATTGATTTTATATAGTTAATTTCAAGTGATTGATTTAATGACATTGTTAAGTTGGGCGTATTAGTCAAATGATTTTTTTTTTTTTTTTGGTTTTTATAATTTTTTGAAGGAAACTTGGAGGCCATTTATAAACATCTATCTAGTAGGCTTGTCAGACATATTATGCGTGTTTTCTATTTTACACTTGTTTAATATTTGTTTCAGTTTCTAATTATTTTTATTAACTTGTAAGAATAATCTTGGTTTCTTGTTACTAGTTTGAAAATTATATTTTAACACATTCAGCTGGAATAGTTCTGTTTTCTTATTTACGCAACAAATTAAATAACGATCATCTAACATGGATTTAGTCGGCTGATTAGTAATTGAGAAAGGTAATTGATATAGAAATGTATCTCATTTTCGTAAGCACTGTTTAAGGGACACAAATATAAGAGGTTTGTTTTTTTCAATGACGATGAGCAAGAATCTCTTTGTAGCTGTGAGGTTGATTCAGCAAACCAGACGCCAGCAGGGTATTCCAAGGATTTTGTAGAATTAGTATGTGGGTGGTTAAGAGGACGCTTTTTCAGGTGGATGCTAATGATTGCTAAAATTCTCATTTTATGATTTAAGTATATTTGTTTTTATATTATAGCAGTAGTTTAGGTTTTTCAGGAATGTCCCGCCTAGTTTATTGTTTTCACAAATTTCATGCTTGGCCAACGCCTATGTTAAGACTCGCGACTCACCTTAGCATGGAATTTTATTATGCATGGTGATTTCTACGTTGTTTCTTGTTTTAGTTTCTATCTTCTTCCTTTCAAATGTAGTTTAAAAATTAAAAATTCAAATAGAATATTGTTAGGTAGGGCAAAAATGGTTGAAATCCGGACTAGAATAAAGAAATCAAAGTACTAGAATAAAGGGGTCATGACATACTCCTGTTGGAAATCTAAGTCGTGTTGTCATTGATTTTTAACTTGTTGGTTTAGATGTTGTCAAATCCAAAGATAGCCTTGTGATGTGCAAACTACTATTGGTGACAGTTGGTGAGAGATGTTCAGTGGAATTGAGTGTTAAGATATTGTCATATTGTTTGGTGGATACGTTAGGTGTTCAATGGAATTGAGTGTTTAGATGTCATATTGTTTGGTGAAGATGTTGTGCTTACATGAGGAGTTTTTGGAAGATCAGTGTAGCAGAAGTTTCAATATGCAAGAAAAAGTATTTAATGTTCAAGTGGAAGAATGTTTTGTTTCAGATTGTGGAGAGTATGGTGTGTAGACTTGGATATAATGTTAATGTTTTGTGAATCATGTACTATCAATTTTGTAGGTCTTCTGGTTGCTCTGATGATGAGATTGGTTGTTGTTCTTTGGTAGTGAGTGTTTGTTAGACTGGTCCAAAATTTGCTTGGTGGCTTCCTGATATGTGAATTGAAGTGTTGCAATTTGGAGGACATGCTTATTTGGTTCATACAATGTCTGATTCGAATCTCTGGTGTTGTTTTTGTTCCGCGTGTGAGTTATGTTGTTATGTGCTTGGTATAGTCGGTTGTGTTGGGTTAGTGTGCTCAAATGGATTATCTTGTTTGGATCATGGTTTTTGGTCCAGATATGCATTGGAGGTTGAGTTGGAATATTGTTCTAGGTCTCACCATGGTATGTAAAGATCCGCATTAGGTAATTTGCTTTGGAAGATGATTTTGGGTTGACTCATTGTTTGAGTTTTATTGTTTACCTACATGTTTAATTTGGAACTGACTTTGGAAGATGTGTTAGGGTATGTAGCTTGTTGGAATCAACTTAGAAGGATGTGTGGTGCTATTTTTAGGTTCCCTCTTTCTCCTAGAGTGGATCGCATTGGATATTATTGGTCTAGATGGTCTAGTTTATGTAATTTTGTATATTCTATTTTAGGCTGACCTAGTTGAGAGTTTTAATGAATATCTTTGTATATAAGGATGAGTAAATGTGTGTGTTGACATGCTTTGTAGTATGGGATGTGTCTGAATTGATGAGATGTGGATGTAATTGATATACAAATAGATTTGATTGAAAACATGTGGGGCAGTTAGTTGAGAAGAGCTTTATCAATGTTTGGTAATAGAGTTTGAGGTCAAATGTATTTGTCATGATATTGGACACTTGACATAGAGATTCAAGGTCAATTTCATAATCAAGAGATCCTATTCCTTTTCAATTTACTATTCTTGTCGGAAGACAATGTGTCTCTCTTGGCAGCTCTTTGTATCTTGCCTTAAAGCAACGAGTTTCAGTTGTGCAAGTCTTTTGTATCTTGCTCAAAGGTTGTGCACTTTAGTTTTCAAGTTCAGAGTAGTGAGCTCCCTAGCATGTGACATAATTATTGTAATCATTTATATCTATATTGTGAGTGTGATTCTCATTGTGGTTTTTCCCTTTTTAGCTTTTCCACGTAAATCTGGTGTTAATGAGTTGAATTTGTTTTGTGTTTTCATAATTTCATCAAAGTAATATCTTTGTAGTGGTTTGAAGTTCAATAGATCATAAATAAAGTTGTGTTAGAGATCCAGACTGATTTACCCCCCCTCTGAGTCATGTTGTGTGTTCAACAACTCTCCCCTAAAGTTATGTGTTGTCTTGATGCATATAAATAAAACTTTTATAGTAACATGTTTTAACAAATTCTAGAATAATTATGGTATAAGTATTGCATCTCATTAACATTTTATAATGTGATTGATTTATCATATTGATCCCACTAAAATTTGCATTTGTTTTGTATTTTATTACAAGACTATTCTGGTCATTCCCGATTCCTAGAACTATAAGGTATCCTAATTCAAGATATGTTTACTCTCTAGTATGTATTTCTAAATGAGTGACAAAGTTTTAGGTGGTCTAGGAGAACTACAAACACAAATAATAGCGATTTTCATATATTTTTATCAACTCTAGGCTAAAACACATAACAAAATTCTTACTATAGTATGATTATGGACACTCAACGACTTTTAAAAATGCTATCATAATTTATAATTGCAGTCAACCATGGGATTGTTATTTATCTTTACAACATTCACAAGCAATAAACGTATAGATGGATCATTGTGCTAGATATAGTTGCTTGCCATAGTATGGCTTGAACTATTGTTGGTAGACAAGATCATAGTAATACATCAACCTACCTTTTGGGAAGCATAGAAACCATTCAATCTTTTGTTTTCCCAACAAGGGCTTTGCTAAGGACATTAGTTAGATCTCACACCATCTTTTGGCTTTGTATTTCTTTTAAATAAAGGAACCATCTTTGAGATAAGTTTTCCAATCTCTCTACTAATTCCCCATTAATACCACCTTCACAACCTTGACACCCATTTCCAAATTTAATGTAGCAATTGTTTGCACTATTTTACAATAATAATTTGAACCTAAAAACATGAGGACGAACTCCTATCCCCACTCTTCATGGATGGGCCTCACCTAGCAAACTAATTTTGCCATACAAGGAGACTAAGATCTTTCAATTCCTTGGTTAAATCTTTGAGTGCCTTAAAACATAGACAAGAGACACATGACCACAACTCATCACTTTGTAAGTTAAATCTTTAAGTGCCTTAAAACATAGACAATAGAAACATGAATACAAAAACTTCACTTTGTATTTGTTCATGGCATACAATATAAAACGAATTAATAGATATTAATGTCATTAATTGGTTAATTGATAAATGGGTTGATGTTGGGAAGAAAATGAGCGATTTAGATTCAACTGCTTCATTTCAAATATGTGGAGGGAGCAACAATGAATATGAGGCTTAGCCCTTGGTTGAAGGACTTGAAACATGTGTCACTTAAGACCCTTGCTTGAAGGACTTAAGACATACAATGCATTCAAGGCAAAGCACCTCTTGGTAGAATGCAAATCAATGATCAATGATGTAAACGAATGGTACGTTACAAGTATCCTAGTTAAAGAAATACACTTGTTTTCTTCTTGTGATGACATCAAGTGCACACAAATGTTGATGTTGAAAGTTTGATCCAAAACGTTGATGCAAACAAAGCTTACATAGTGGAATCCAAAAAATAAGCAGTAAGCACACAATACTTTCAAGGGACAAGTAAGATTATAACCCTTTTGTAGACACATAAAAATTGATTAAATTAATATTTAATTAATTATGTCTTTATCGCATGATTAATTTATTTAATCGTATTAACCTACCATTACCTTTAAAATTAATTATATTATATTCAATTAATATCCCCTTTCCACTTCTTATAGATATTGATTTATTTCAATAAATCAAACTCACCTTTATGGAATATTCCATTTTTATCCTTAATCCTAATTAGTTAAATTAATTCATGATTAACTTAGTGATTCCTACAAACCTATCTTTTAATCCCCTCATTATCCTAATTAATCCAAAGCCTAACCAATGTTAGTATTTATTCAAATTAAAAATACTACACATCTACCCAAACCCACATGTGACTCACAAAGTCAACCTACCCCTTACACATGTCATACACGTCATTTTCACAAGCCTCTATCTTTTCAACATGTGACTCACAAGCCACTTTACATCTCCACATCACCTTTGACCAAGGCCTTCTCACACATATGTGAGGATGCTCTTCCCCATAGAGCCACCCTACTCTTTCCCCTTTTAGCCCGTATGTCATAAACTCTCTTCCACTAGCCCTTAGGCAATGGCTACGCAGTAGACAAAACGGCCCGCCCATGCCATGCCTTTCCATCCCCATCCCCCATGCCATCACCATCCACTCAAACGGTCCCATCAAACTGTACCGATCTGCACAACTTGTACCTTCACTCAGGAAAGGAAATGTTTCGTGTTTGCTCGACTGTTGTGCTGACTACCCTGTGTCGTGAAAAGGAAGGAGTGATTTTTTAGTGTTTTATTTTATTTGTTCATTTTTATATGAATTTTTTTATATGTTTATATTATCATTTTATTTGTTTTTTATATGAATTTTTAAATATGTCTATATAATGTATTGTTTAATATTTTTTTAATAAATAGTATATAAAAATTCTATATGTTATTTTTTTATTGCTTTATAAATATGTATAATTTTTTTATTTAATTATATATAATTATTTATTGTTATAATATTATTTATTTAATATATTTATTAAATTATAATGTTTAAATTTTAAGAAAATTTATAAAATAAATAATTTTAAAATTTACTTAAACTTAAAATATAACTACGAAAATTTACTTCAAATTATAATGCTTAAATTTTAAGTAAATCTATAAAATTATAATATTTAAATTTTAAGTATCACTATAAAACTAATTTTAAGTAAATTTTTATAGTAATTTTTTTTCATAATTGTTTATTTTTATAACATATTTGAAATTTAATAAACAATTATAGAAAAAAAAATATTATTATATACAATAGATAAAGTCAACTGTGGTTATATTTTAATTAGAGTTTCAACTAGGGTTATATTTTAATTAAAGTAAGAGTTAAATTAGGGTTTAATTATGATTCAAGTTAGGATTGCCATTTGATAAATCTTAGGTTAGGGTCAATTTTAGGGTTCAAATAGAATTAGAGCTACCATAAAAATTATAATGTTTAAGTTTTAAGTAAATTCATAAAAATATAACTCTAACTTTAATCTTAAATGTTTATGGTAACTAATCCTATTTGAACCATAAAATTGACGTAACCCTAAGATTTATCAAATAACTATAATCCTAACTTCAATCATAAGTAAACCCTAATTGAACTCTAATTTTAATTAAAATTTAACCCTACTTGAACTCCAACTTTAATTAAAATATAACCCTAGTAGACTTTATCTATTGTATAAAGTAATATTTTTTTCCATGATAGTTTACTTAAACTTAATTTTATAGATTTACTTAAAATTTAAGCATTATAATTTTAAGTAAATTTTTGTAGTAATATTATAAGTTTAAGTAAATTTTAAAATTATTTCTTTAATAAGTTTCCTTAAAATTTAAACATTATAATTTAGTAAATCTATTAAATAAATAGTATTATAACAATAAAAAATTATATATAATTAAATAATTTTTTTTTGCATATTTATATAGCAATAAGAAGATAACATATGAAATTAATTCTATATCATATTTATCAAAAAATATTAAATAATACATTATATACACATTTAAAAATTCATATAAAAAAACAAATAAAATAATAATATAAACATATAAAAAATGAACAAATAAAAAAAATATCAAAAACAAAACCTCCTTCCTTTTCAAGGCTTGGAGTAGCCTGCACAACAATTGAGGCACCACGAGGCATCTCTGTTCCCGAGTAAAAAAAAATTAAAAACATTTTGATATGACCGTTTGAGTGGACGATGATGGCATGGGGGGATGGAGATGGAAAGACATGGCATGGGCGGGTCGTTTTGTCCGCTGCGTAGCCATTGCCTAGCCCTTACACCTTTCCACAAGTGTTTCCACTTGTCACCTCTTGACTTCCCAAGATTTCTCACACATGTATAGTACATTTACCCTTGCACCCACTTCTCTTGTGACACTTGTCACAAGGCTAAGCCTTCAAACCTTGGACCACATTCCCTTTCAATCTCAATCCTTGATCAATCTTCGATCTTGACCATCGATTTCCAAGCCTCCAACTCTATAAATTGAAGCACTTATCTCATATCAAGGAGGGACTTTTTATCTAAGGCGGGACTTTTTATCATAGCCTTAGAATGCCTTTTTGATTCTAGATCCACTTATGATTGCATTATCATAATCCCTCATCATATCCAAATCATAATCTACATCCACACTTAGTTTGTTATGCAAGTGAGAGCATTCCACACTTACCTCCACTCAAATCTCTCACTCTTCATTTGTCAACTTCAGTGCATTCGAGGTTCTTGGAGATGATGAGGACACAAAAGACCGAAGTGGCGTAGGGAGAATCATGAGTGAAATCTTTCTTTATGTTCATGCTTCTCATTTATGCTTTTTCAATATTGCATCTAAAATGATTTTATTTGTAATGATTTCTAATCTTAGTAATATTGACCAACCATTTTGATGTGATACATTTAGTGAACCCAACATGAAAGGTATTGATCATTATCTTACTATACGTTAAGTTATTCACAAACTTCTATTTCAGTTTGCCTTACCAAGAAAGAACTCGGGATCTTGCGTAGGCATTTTTATCTTAATCATAATGTTTATTAATATTAAGTTGCAAGTTTTGTTTAGAGAATATTACAGAAACTAACATTTAGCGGCTAGTTTCTAGAGTCTTTTGTTCGCTTGCTGCAAGAGTCTATTACAGCACAGGCAGGGCATATTCGTGCTAGAAACAGTGGTTACATTGCGCTTTACATCTAACCGATTTGCATTGTTTAGAAGTTTAACGCTATTTTAACAAGAGCTATTCTGTGTATACACTGTCATCATTACCATTGAATGTTTAATGTTTGCTCTTGATTTCGAGAATCTCATTGTTGTTATATTTTCATTACGACTGATTAGATGTATGACGGGTAATACCAGATGGAGGATTTGCTACACAATTTAATAAAGAAGATGCACATTTTCATGTTTCGCTTATCATGTTGCGGAGATCATTTTAAGAGAAAGATATAGATATCCATTGCTACACAATATCTCTGCTAAATTATTCATTCCATTCTATCTTTGCTTCTGCGTTTCTGCAGATTTTGCCAATCATTTATTTCATGCTAAATCATCTCTTTGAGGTATTCCGTCTACCAGAGCACTTGCAACTAAGAAATTGTGCTTTTCCAATGGCAATGTCATTTGCTTGAAAGCATCTCTAAAACCATTTGATCCAATCATGTGCAATGACTGCATTCTTTGAGCATTCAGTCACAAACTTCCCATATCTACTCTACTTTACGCCCGTAATTTACATTTGCTTGAAAGTCTTTAGAATTTGTTCAACAGATCTACGTTGTACGTATTCTGCAAACCATGTAATACATGAACCAACATCTTTGTGAGAGATTCTGTCAAACAACGACATTGAAAAAGGAATGTAGAAGGGAGCTTTGGGTTCACTGAGAACCTTGATGGCATTATGTATGGGATAGTCTCAATGCCCAGTTTAAACCAGTACGCCTCTCCTGCAATCGTAGCATTTCCATAAGACGACATCTCTTTGACGCATCTGGTACACAGTTCACGTGCCTTGTTTCCGTTTCCATATTTTGTATATGCTTCACAGTTCACATGCAGGAAGGGTGTTGACAAAGATCGTGAACTTTGATCTTTACACCCAAAAATTGCATTTGCTTTAAATTTTCTCAAAGCTCTAACGCCTTCTCTCTGTTGTCAAGTATTTCATTAAATGACATCTTTTTGAGGAATTTTGTCCACTGGCACTCATGCCATCTCTGCACACTGTATTCTATGTCCACTGGCAATTATGCTTTCCATTATGTTTCTCTGGATCTTTTCACAGGTAGGGAGGCGACTGTCAAAAAGTTGTGTAATTGACACCTACAAGTTACATTTACTTGAAAGTTTCTAAAGCATTCAACAAATCATTTTGCGCATAGCCTGCTATCATCATATGTCATGATATATCATCTCTTTGAGGACCTTTGTCAAACATTTCCACGCCTTAGCCCTCATTTCACATGCTTTCCTTTTCTTTAAACTCTAATTGTTGTCCATTATCTGCGCCAAAACCTCAAGTCCTCAATACGCACGGGCAAGAAGTAGTTTTAAGCTGTTTAAACGAATGCATTTCGTTCATATCTTACAATCTCTACTTGCTACGATATGACACTTTTTTTGAGGAATTCTGTCAAACAGTCCTTGCATTGTTTCTGCTTCCGTGTTTTGTAGACACTAACAGAGAGTTAGCTTTACCCCTGCCTGTTGCATTTGCTTAAAAAGCTTCTAAATCATTTTTTTTAAGTTAACTTTACATTTGTCAGTAAAGGTTGTCGAATTTAGCTTTACACAGGCATGACAAAAAATCCGCATTAGCTTAAGCTTTAAGCGCTGTCCGTTACTGCTTCGCAGCTCCAAACTCCACATGCTGCAAACTGGCAACAAAACGTGGATTAATTTTTTCACTTAAATGTTTTAAAGCCTTTTCAACAAATCCATTTTGGCGCATAACCTGTAATCATTGTGTGCATGTCTACCAGCGCACTTGCTCCAATTCACGCCGGCAGGAGGATGCTAGCAACGAGTGTTGCTTACAAATTTCTAACGCTTTTCCAATGCATATCGTATAATCATTTCATTTGATGAGCTGACGCCTCTTTAAGGCATTCTGCCACAAACAAACTCTTCTTGCCTTTATGTTTTGATGGATCTTTTTGCAGGTTGGATGTACGCTAGAAAAAACCGTGGATAATAGCCTTACACGTGAAAATCGCATTTACTTGAAAGTTTCTAAAGCCTTGACACCGCTCCCTTCACGCGCAGACAAGGACGACACTCGCGAAGGTTGCAGAATTTTACTTTGCACCCGCGAACACTCCAATCACAGCATAAGCATACACAAGGGGACTGCTGAGGAAGTCGGCTTTAGATCAGCCACGTGCATTTGCTCTCACATCTTTCCAAAGTTTTTTCTTTTCAACAATTCCATTTAATGAATATTGTGCAAGCATTACATTTCACGAGGTCAACATCTTTCTGAGGCGTTCTGTCATACCCTTTTCCACGCTCCCAATACGGCCTAGCATTACATAGGCGAGGAGGACACAGATCTTACAGAATGCATTTCCTGTTCAGTCGACATCTCTATGCACCATTCTGACACGGACTTTGTATCTGCTAATCGCTTTTTTCTTAAAAGTTTTTATTTTCACCAAATATCGCAATCACTGTATTATATGAGCACACATCTCTTTGAGGCATTCTGTTAGAAATTTTTTGTGCGGGTCATGGGATAATTTTAGAACTATGCAGGAACCCGAGGAAGCATTTTGCTTTCTCTTTTGAGCTTGCAACCATGCTTCTTCGATGAGAAGTCTCTTGTCTTGGTTTTGTTATTCAATGCAGGTTGAATTGCTTGAACGTTGGAGAAAAGGTTCAAAAGTTCGATATTTAGAACACTCAAGCATACATGAATTCAATTTTTGGAACATCATCTCATGTGGGGTCAAAAATACAACCTGCAAAGAATGATGCATGAGGGCTTTAAAGTATTGCAACATTTGTCTCTTCGGGTCATTTCATTAAGTCATTTATTTTTATTTTGGCTAACAAAATTGTTTAACAAAGTGCATTTGTAGGATCTCAAAGAGAAGCTTTTACGAAATTGTTCTTGTAGGATAACACACATTTTGCAATAATAGGCTTAAAAAGAACTCTTATTTGTATTTAGCAAAATCTTGCACATTCACACTTTGCTATCTTGGTCTAAAAAAAGAACATTTCATTTTGCTATTTTGCCTAAAAATAACACCATGGTTGTTGAGGCAACATCTCCAAGTAGCAAATTAGACCATATTGCAATGATGGAATAAAAAGAACAAGTGTCTTTTGTGTTTGGAAAACTTGAGCAAATTTGTAGAGTAGTCCCAATTCTAACACTCACTATCCTTTCCCTTGGCTCTCGTGGTTCTAGGTGCAAGAGAAAAGTGTTAGTAACACTCAAAAAAAATATTTTTTAAGGTAGGTCTGCCAAGGGACACATCACCCTTGGGACGATCTTGAGCAGTAAATCCTTCGAGCCACTATAGAAAATATGTTCCTACAGTGTAACTTGCCGAAAGGGCATATAGGTGCCACTATGAGTTACTAGGCTCTTAAGTGAGTCACTTCATAATGAACTTACATCTAAAGACATTAAACATTACTAGACACCTCTTATTTTAGAAGCCCACTAGTTCTATTGATTGAGGATATTTGTGAAAAGTTCAGTGCAAGAGCATAGAAGGTTTTGCTCCCAAAATACTCACCATACATATTTCTTTGAGTGGAAACATAACTTTTTGAAAAACTACTTTTAGCTTGATGAAAGTGAAGGCTCCCCCATCATAGCGACCACCTATCTGTTACGCCTCCGCAAGACTTAGTATATCACATCCTTACCTACCACAGCGGGATACATAAGGTATGTAGTACCAAAGTCGAAGAAATATCAAGATGTGGGTTGAAACAATTGCAATTGGCCATTTACTTAGGGATAAAAAGTGTTTTAGTTGTCTTCGTCTTGTTTCATGCCAGTGGAAATTTGGACCAACTTTAGGCCTATGGACATACACGCATTATTAGGGTCAATAAGTTCATGAATGGGTTGATTTAGACCCACACCTTTTTTGCCATTTTTGAAAAGGCAAAAATGTGTGCTTGTGTGCTTGACATGTTTTCTTGTCAAATGAATCAAACATTTGAAACAAGTTACACCCCAACAACAATCTAAACAAATAGAACAAACATTCTTGAAAAAGCCATCAATGCTTCATGTTTGCAAATCTCTCCAATATGCCAAGAAGTCAATTTATCGAAAAACCAAAAAGAAGAAAAGTGAAAGAAAACCCAAAAGAAAAGAAGCTTCTTGTACAAAAACCATAAGCTTTTGTTAAAACATGTATCACGATTTTGCTCATGGTTTCACTTACGATTTTGAACTAGAACCCCTCACATCACAAGCTTTCTTTCAAAGAAGGGCTCTATCATATCGTCACAACCACGGTCAACACATTCATCCATCATACATTCCACAACCCGCAATCACCTATTAGACATCATCTTCCATCTTCTCAAATCATTTTTCAAAATAAAAAATCAAATCATAATCTTCTTCCACATTTCCTTAAACGATTTGCTCAAATCATTCCAAAACATGATAATCATTTCTTCCATCTTTCTCAATCCAAAAATCAAAACATCATAAGCCTATTCTAAAGTCATGTCTTCCATCCTTCTCACTTCAAAATCATTTCCAAAATAAATCGTCAAATTCATAGTCCCTTAGTAGAAATTCCAAGGTTCACATTCATTCCAAAGTTCACAATCCAAACATCAAAATTTCATTCAACTCTTAACACAAAAGGGTCTTGTCCTTAGTTCTTTCAAGATATTGCTTATCATACCAACGAAATTACTCTTTAGTGTGTCTCTACATCTAGAATCAATCATCCTAAGGGACATTACTAAGCATCATAGATGGGTTAAAACTAGTTCATGAGTGCATCCTCTCATTACTAGGTAGCTTGGGATTGTAACAACACAAACCTTGCTACACCTCATCTCACAATTGTTGAAACACCAAACAAGCAATTTTAAAGAGGTCATTTAGCCACAAAATACTTCAAACTCATCATCATCATAAAATCTTGGAACTATAAGAAGGGATCACCCATCCACTTTTTCATTCATCTCATTCTCAAAACACACTTTAACATGGTTGAGACTAGAGCTCGGTATCAAAGATGCAAACAAAGTGAAATGCACCTAGAATCGAAAGAGGATGAAGAACTCAATAACCCCTTTCATCATTATAAATTTTTAAGGGGAGAAGGGCCAGATTCTCCCACACAAGAGGAAAATTAGCGAGAAACACATAACCCGCGATTTAACAAACTCTTTGATGAGATTCTCAGAGGGAATGTTGATGCTCATTTCCTAAGACTTGCTCGAGAGGGTGCAAAAATCTCTTTAAACTTTGAATTATCACAAATATGAGAAACACCAAAGCAAGCCCAAAACAGTCACCACAACGAGAGAAGACAACAAAATACCCACAATTACGATGACACTTATCACCAAGGGAACCATCCATCTCCTCCCATAGAAATGGATATGTTGAGGCAACAAGTATAAGAAATCGCTCAACAAGTAAACTTAGGTAGCCAACACAAGAGATATACTCTCGAAGATATATGTCCTTGTCCATTTGATAGGAACATGGGCATGCCTCCTTTTCCACAAAATTTTGAGACTCCCAAGTTTGACAAGTACAAAGGAAAGGGAGATCCTAGGGACCATGTGAGAGAATTCTACTCGACATGCTTAGAAGTGGCATATGATGAGACTTATTTAATGTGCCTCTTTCCTCAAAGTTTAGGAGGCTCGGCCATGCAATGGTTTTCACGTTTTCTAGGAGGGATTAGGACATTTGAGGACTTGGTGCAAAAGTTCGTTACTCACCATGCACACAAAATAGAACATGATGTCTCCATGGCTGATTTATGCAACGCAAAACAAAAGAATGAAGATTTATTCTCAACATTATTACAAAGATGGAGACACTTGTCTAGCAGACGTCCCTTTCACATTCCTAAGGAACAATTGGTTGAAATCTTCATTTCAAACTTAAATGAAGAGATGGAATTTTACTCAGAAGTCAAATGTTCAAACTCTTTCAAGGACATGATAGCCCAAGGACTTAAAATCGAGAAAGCCATTATCAAAAAGGGACTTGTCAAAAGCTACAAAGACAACAAGGATGGTCCATGACCAACCTACAATAGTGACAAATCCAATTTTTGGGCCAAAAAAAAAAAGCATTGTTAATGATGGTATTGTAGACACACAAACTGTCAAAATTGCTCAACCCATAGTCAAAATTACAGGGCAAGCAGATAATCGTAACAACCATAATATCAATCAAGGTCATCCCCCAACCAATCAAGAAAATCAATCTCCCAACACACAGCAAGAGGCACCTAAAAATAGGTACTCTACCTACAAACCAAATCGAACATATACACCCTTGGGAGAATCTCTTGAAAAGATATTATGATAACTTATATCTTCTTATCTCATCACATTGCCTAAAACATCAAACTACGAACCACAAGTTAAACCTCCATGGTGGAGAATGAATATTGTGAATTCCACAAAGGAAAATGATACAAAATGAACAACTGCCATCGGTTAAAGGACATCATTTAGGACTTCGTTGATCGAGGTGACATAGAAGTGGATGGCCACAATGCGAACACTTCCAATACAGATCATATTGTGTTCAAGAATCCACTCACATCATATGAGAAAGGAGGTCTCTCCCATCAAGGGAAGAACCAAGATAACACGGCGAACTATACACGTGCACCATATACCTATACCATCAATAACCTTTATGATGCTAATGAACAAGTTGCAACCATTACAATCAAAGGCAAAGATCCCACATGCAACGTTGTTACCCGTTGTAGCAAGATTACTATAGAAGGAGCACCATCAAGAGCGACATACATGCCCAAACAATATAACCTTTTGGACCATTTGGATAAGACGCCTGCACTCATTTTCATATTAGAGCTTTTGCGCCTATCACCCTCACACAAAACTATCTTGGATCAAGATCTCCAAGAAGCGTCAGTTCCATCCAACCTAAACATAGATTAATTTCAAGCCATGGTTGGAAGTCTCAAATCATCACCGTGTCTCACTTTCACTGAGAATGATGATGCATCCATTCAACAACCTCATAACGCCCCTCTTCGCATTGAGGGATTCATACATAAACACAGAATCAAGTGAGTCTTGATTGACAATGGAGTGGGCCTTAACATTTGCACATTGTAATTAATCACAACATTGGGATATGCAGAAGAAGAAGTTGATGCCAAGAAGAGGAACACCATCAAGGCCTATGATGATGCAGAACGCTCCTCTAAAGGGTATGTTACTCTATCAGTAAGAGTAGGAACCATGGTGAAGAATGTGGTTTGTCAAGTCCTAGACCTCCCTCTTCCATATAATCTCCTATTGGGCAAACCATGGATTCATGCCATGTAAGTGGTACCCTCCACCTACCCTCAGTGCATCAAGTTTCCACATAACGGAGTAGAGATTACCATCCTTGGTGATGCTAACCCATGTGCCTTTTGCAACATTATCAGACATCAACTTGATATTGTTGTGCCCAGAAATAGAGAAGCCACTACCTCATCATCATACGTCTACCCAACTTCTCCCACTAGTACATTGTTTCTTACACCTAAACAAGAGAAGTTGAAGATGAAGGCCCGAGAGAATATAACATTAGCCAACTTTTCTTTGTTGGCAAATTACCTCTCTCACCTAGGACTCATAGCAAACCACAAAGTTCATTTAAGCCACCTATTGCAGCAAGAACTTGTACACTAACTCAGTTCACCCCCAACAGGACCCAAGCAGAGGAAGAAAATGTGGACAGAGATTTGGCCCAATGGATCTATAAAGACCCTATAAACAAAGGTAAACAAAAGGTAAAGCTTCCCACTGAAAAATATGGCAAAGGCTTCATCATAATTGAAAAGATGGGCTATGATGGCCATAGTGCTTTCGAATGCGATAAATAGGGACTACAAGAGCCATTACAACCCTTGTTAAAACCAAGAGATACAACAGGACTCGACTTTAATCCTAGTCCAGGGGGCTCTTCTAAGCTCAAGCTTATGAGCAAACAAAAGCAGTCCACTTATAAGCCCATTACTCCAAGGCTGAAGTCAGTGACTATTTTCGGCAAAAAAGCAGCATTAGTGACCCCAGTAGAAATGATACCTATACCAACTATCAATAAACCCTTATCACCAGATGACATCCCCATCATATACAGTAATATAGTACTAGAAAGTGATTATGAGACGGATTCACATGAATACGAATGGGATTCTTCATTTTCACAATCATCTAATGGGAACACTTTTGAGGTTAAGAAAGCTGAAGGAGATGCATTTATTAAAACCTTTTAGGATGCTTCAAAAAGAAGTGTATCACCTCCCGAGCTCAATTACAAACAAGATAGTACTGACGATGACCTAGATACCTCCATTTTAACCATACTAAACGCATCATATGAACTTGACCTAATCGATGAGACCATGCCAATCATCCACTCTGAACTCATTGACTGGAACCAACAAGATCCCCTGTGCCTTGACACTTTTCAAAACGATGAGGTATAACTGACTTTCTCAAATTACAAGATAACATACCAAGCGGGGATCACAAGGTTGGATTTTGTATTGAACTCAACAACACAACTTACTTTAGAGTGAATGCCAACACTTTCAGCTACAAAAATATAACAATAAAAGATGGATCTTCTAGTGAAAACCGCACTGTGGCACTTCTAGATCCCAAAAAAGTAAAAACAAAGAGCACATCCAAAGGGGAAAACCTCTCTGAAGCACCTAAGGATGAAAGGTTTGACATTCTCTCCTTAAGCACAAATCAGGAATGATCATCTATTCTGGTGGAGGAAACAAAGGAAATAAACCTAGGAACATCATAAATTCCCCACATCATACACTTAGCTTCTTCATTGACTCCAGAAGAAGATCCTAATTTTGTGGATTCTTCAAAAAGAGACAAATCAATTTTGCATGGTCCTATGCCGACATGCCCGGACTAGATCCAAATCTAGTAATGCATCACTTGACATTCGCAGAAGGAGTCAAACTAATAAAACAAAAGCTAAGGAAGATGCATCCTCAGATCGCACTCTTAGTAAAAATTGAACTCAAGAAGTTGTTAGACACTGGTTTCATCGGACCTATTGACTATGCAGAATGGATATCCAACATCGTACTAGTAGGAAAACTGATTGGGGGCATCCGTATCTATACATATTTCAGAGATCTAAACAAAGAATGTCCTAAGGATGACTTCCCTCTACCCAACATTGATATGATCATGGACCTCACAGTAGAACATGCAATGCTATCACTCATGGATGACTTTTTAGGATACAACTAGATCAAGATCACCCCAGAGGATCAACACAAAACAACTTTTACATGCCCATGGGGTACATACTATTGGAATGTGATGCCATTTAGTCTCAAAAATGTAGGAGCCACCTATCAAAGGAAAATGACTACCATCTTCCAAGACATGATGCATACACTCATGGAGGACTATGTGGATCATTTACTAACTAAATCATTCACCAGGGAAGTACATCTAGAAGTCTTGGAGATATTCACCAGATTGGAACAATATAACGTTCGCCTAAATCCAAAGAAATCTATCTTTGGAGTGACCTCCGTGAAGCTCTTAGGATACATTGTCTCAAATAAAGGAAATGAGGTTTATCCTACCAAGGTAAAAGCAATCATGGAAATGTGACCTCCCAAGAACATCAGTCAGTTAAGGACATGACAAGGAAGGTTATAGTCAATGTGTCGCTTCATTGCACAATTGGCCGACAAATGTCATCCCTTCACACATCTACTACATAAGAATGCCCATTTCAAATGGGAAGAGAATTATCAACGGGCATTCTAGCAGTTAAAAGACTACCTAATGACACCACCAACTCCAAACAGGCCATTATTGTTATATATATCAGCTACAGCTATGGCCTTAGGAGTCTTACTCGCACAACACACTACAGAAGGAAAAGAATGTGCAATGTACTACATCTCCAGGACACTAGTAGGGTATGAACTCAATTATACCTCTATTGAATGAGCCTTCCTAGCAGTTATTTTAGCAACAACCAAACTACAACATTACATGCTGACACACAAGATACAACTCATTGCCAAGATAGATCTACTCAAGTACCTACTTAGTACAACAACACTAACATGCTCTTAGCAAAGTGGGTTATGCTTGTTGGCGAATTTGATATAGAGTTTGTGAACTGAAAGGCAATCAAAGGATAGGTCATTGCAAATAAATTGGTTGAAGCGACACTCATAGGAGACCATCCTCTCATTTAAAATTTTCCAGATGAAGAGATCTTCACCATCATGCTAGTACAACAATGGAAGCTATATTTTGATGGGTCCTACATGCAACATGGTTTAGGAGCAGACATTCTCTTCATCACCCCACAAGGTGACAACATAGCAAAGTCATATAGGCTAACATTTCCTTGCACAAATAATATAGTAGAGTATGAAGCCTTGATCATAGGACTAAGAATGGGACCGTACAATGGAACTTAAAGGAGCTAAAGGTCTATGGTGATTCATAATTGGTAATTTGATATGTCAATTATGAATACCAAAATAAGGATGATAAGCTCATGCCTTACAACAAAAATGGTGGATAGCTTCGAAGAATTATTCACAGCTATCACTTTTGAGCAGATTCCTCGAGATCAGAACCAAGCTACAGATGCAATGGCTACTTTAGCCTATCTCCTCGATCTTCCCCAATTTTCAACACACTACGAGTTCTTAGTTGAACAACTTTGGATCATCGCTTATGATATCTTGGAATCTGAGATGGTATGTCAACTCATCGGTCCCAATTCTCCATGGTATGGTGAGTTTTATGCTTACCTACGCGATCAAGTCCTTCCACCAAACCAATCAAACAATCAACAAAAAACCTTCATAAGCCAATCTGTTTGATACACTATCATTATTGAAACCTTATACCAATGAGGTCTCAATGGTACTCTCCTCCAATGTTTAGAGCAAGGCAAAGTGACCACAAATTTAGAAGAAGTACATGAAGGTATCTGTGGGGCCTACTCAAGCGGCCCTTCATTGGCTAAAAAGTTCATGTGGGCAGGATACTATTGGCCCTCCATGGAAAAAGACTCCTACTACTTCATCAGAAAATGCAAGAAGTGCCAAGCACACAAAGATTTGATACATGCAATAGCGCAAGAAATACAACCCATCGCAACACCATGGCCCTTTTATCGGTGGGGACTAGACCTTGTGGGTAAAATCCGTCCATCTTCATCCAATAGTCACAACTTCATCATTACCGCCACAGAATACTTCACAAAGTGGATCGAAGCTATTCCACTTACCCAAGTAATCGACAAGCAAATCGCTTCATTTCTCTTAAACTACATCATCTGTTGGTATGGTGTAACCATGTCCATCATCACAGATAATGAGCTTCCTTTCAAAAATCAGGGTGTTCGGGAACTTCATGAGAAGTTTCATATCCAACACCATTTCTCCACCCCATATTACCCACAAGGAAATGGTCAAGTAGAAGCCTCAAACAAGAACATATTGATAATCCTCAAGAAAATAGTCAATGATGTCGGTCGTGATTGTCACATTCATCTAAATCCAACATTATGGGCATATCGAACTAGCATTCGAACCCCTATAAGCGCAACCCCATACTCACTTGTTTATGGAGCAGAAGTTATCCTATCTATTGAGGTTGAATTACCATCCCTACAGGTCTCTTTGCATAACCTGATCAATGATGAAGAATATCGGGTCTCACATCTTCAAGACTTGGAACTGCTTGATGAGAAGCGACTAGTTGCCTACAATCACCTAAAATCGTATCAGCAACGCATGAGAAGAAGCTACAATCATAGGGTCAAACCTCACACATTTGAGGTAGGAGATCTTGTTCTCGGAGAGAATCCTTGCAATCAACCAAATAAAGAACATCGGGGCAAATTTGAATCCAATTGGCTAGGTCCATATGTCATCACTGCAGTCTTCGGGTCTAGGGCATATCAGTTAGCAACTTTAGAAGGAGAACCACTAGCAGATCTAATCAACAACATGCATCTCAAAAAAATTCATACATAAGTTGTACAGAGCATCGGGCTCATAAATTCTTAGAAAACACCAAAAACATTCAGAAAAAGTCCTAAATAGAGTACAAAAAAATAAAAAAATCAAGAAAATAGTAAAGAAATATCATTCATCCAAATGGTGAAAACCACTTTGGTGGCGCCTTGGATAAGTACGGTGGTGAAAACCTGGCAATGAGGCACCATTCGTAAAGAATGTAGCTCCATTGTCTTTCAGACTTGTTGTGATCACATCCATTGCATCCGCCCATACATCATATCTATCATGGCTTGTTACTGATTTGAAATTAGGGTTATTACCTCATGTCCCGCATCATGCTTTCACATCAACACCTAACTAGGGGAACCCTTTTTAACCTAATGATGGGAATGGATTCTCAATATTGGTGATTCGCTGAAAATGTCCTGAAATAAGACCAAAAATATTTTGTAAAATCTTAAAAAGACCAAAAACATTTGCAAAATCTCGAAAATACCAAAAACATTAAGAAAATATCCTAAAGAACAAGCAAAAACATTCAAAACAAAACAAATACCCAAAAACATGAGAAAACATCAAAATCAATCAAAAACATTGCAATAAATTGGTACTTGTACATAAACATCCAATCAGACGCAAAACAACATTTGAGCTACCTAAATAAATATTTAATATTTATTTAATGTACTAATATTCCTCTATTAATTAGATTTACATTTAATTAATTCATCTCAGCCTATTCTACTATTCTATTTAAATAATTTAATAAAGTTACTTAATTGCTAACTATAGTCCAAAATATTAAATAAATTAATAAATTTATTTAATTCCCCTTTTTCTCATTAAAATAAATTAACATTTATTTAAAAATCACAAATCAAATCCCTATTTAAATAAATCAATATTTATTTAAAACTCCTCATCCACTTGCATTCTCCTACAAATGCAAGTTGCATTCCCCATTTTAATTAAATAAATCGTTTAATTAAAAAGCCTATTTATCCTCACCCACTTGTCAAATCCACTTGCATGTCTAAACCCCCTTCTAGATTCTTCTAATCCATTCTAATTGGTCTAATTCCCTCCTAAACATTTGCACATTCCTTGAGAAGGGGTCACTTCTCATAAAACATGCAAAGTCTTCATAAAGCATTAAAGGCTTTATTTCTTCAACAAGATAACCTCCAAAGTCTTCCAAACTTGTAAGGCTCTTACATAACCATTAATGGTTAACTCACCTTTTGAACCTTGGTTAGAGACTATCTCTCTAACCCAGCCATCCTTTTAACTCATGGGTCTCTTCAAGCATTCATTGCTTTGACCATGGTTATCCTTTTAACCTTGCACAAGAGTTTATCCTTTGGAATAAAGCTTTATCCATTAACTCAACCCTAACCAAACCCCCTAGGGTAACCACGATGTCTTCTCAGATATTTAATGCTTCTTCCCTCTCCTCTCAATCCCTCTCATGGTGACACTTGTCATCACTACATTGGTTTGAAAGTGTCACATGGATTGAGAATCATGCAATCCTAACCCTTCACAAACCAGATCAATCTTGACCCTCCAATCCATTATTTTTCCTATAAATAGAGTCTCATTCCTCAAGCAAAAAAGGAAGCATTTTAGCATTGTTATTATACTTGTATTGGCATAAACACTTAATATTTCTCATAGTGATTCTACTTCTAGCATTTGCATAGCAATAGGAAGTATCATTTCTCAACCATTTTGAATATCCATTTGGCATCCATGGTTAGTGCTAAGAACTGAGAGCTACACTCATTTGATCTTGGAGAGGAGAAAAACAAGGGAGAAGAAAAAAGGGCATCATGGGAGCATCTTAGGGAGTCTCTTCTCCCTTCTTTTCCTTTGATATTGTTTCATTTGTATGTTTTTTAATCTCTTTTGGTATGTATTGGAAGGTTGTTAGAATTTGTTGTGTTTATTTGGTTTTTGGTTGAGACTAACAACACTAACTCTTTGGTTCTGTGTCTTGTCCCCTTTTCAGTGCATCATTTTGGTGCCCATCATGGGGCTATGTCCTAGACATATTCTAACAAGTTAATATTTTCTAAAAAAAATTGAAATTTGTAGGGTTTTCACGCACAGGTAGTGCTTTGGACGCTTGATATAGCACTTTTGTTCTAGTTTTTGTGTCTTGTCTGGACTTTTTCTAGCGCTTTTGTCTCATTCTAACACTTTAGTTGTCTATTCTAGCACTTTTGTCCTAAAATAGTGTTTTTTCTTTAGTATAGTGCTTTTGATTCTCTGTTAGCGCTTTTGTTTCCAACAGATTAGCACTTTTGTATTGGGCAGAGAGCTCAAAATTGTAACCTCAAGGAAAATTTTAGGCTTTTGAGCCCACCATTTGGTCTAAAAATTTGAAGGTTTTGCTGGTGATAATGTTTTGTGCCGGTTCTCAAGGAGTTAGCTTAGTTTATTTTACTTCTTTTTGTTAAAAAATTCTTTTTTTTTTACAAAAAGGCTTAAAAGAACTCTTTTTCATTTTGCAATGATCTAAAAAGAACTTCATCTTTCATTGGTGTTTAAAAAGAATCTCATTTTCCTTTTTGTCACAAAGGGTTTAAAAGAACTATAATCTTTCTTTCTTGCAAGGCTAAAAAGGATCTCATCTTCATTTTTTTTCAAAGGGTAAAAACAAGCCACATTGACATTTGCTACATGATTTTATTTTGTTGACCAGGTTTGCTTTCCAAAGTTTTTTAAATATCAAACATCTTGCTATCTTGGTTAAAAATAACACCATGTTTGTTGGAGCAACATCTCCAAGTAGCCAAATACATAACATTGCAATGATGGGATAAAAGGAACAACTTGTACATCATGCTTGAAAGTGATAGATATATGCTCTCCCCTTAATTGGGTGATCAAAAAGTCAGACTCACTCTTTGCTTTTTTTCATTTCTTGCAAATAAGATAAAATCTTTAGTAGGCATGCCCTCTCGAGAAGCCCATAATTTCGGTGAGAGGGGAATGACCTAAGTGGTAACGACTAAAGCCAAGTAAATCCAAGCCACTATAAACAAATGTGTTTGTGACAAAAGTTGCAAGCGACGAGTGTTACATGTTGTCATAACAATGTTATGTTTTCCTTAGTGCCTATAAGGTGCATGAAAACTTATAGAGTGTAACCTCTACAAGTTGGGAGACCTCCTTTAACAGAGTGGAAACTGCTACTGATTATGACCACTCAAATGGAAGCCATACTAGAAAGCTTTAAGAAATAGAAGACAAACTGAGTCAGTTATCCAAAAAAAATTAATATCATAGTGCAAGGGTGGGGAAGAATCCGCCCCCAAGATACTCACCATATATCTCCCAAGAAAATGACCCAATTGAGGAGTAATTCTCTTTGGTTCAAGTTTTGGCAAAAGGCAAAAAAATGGGCACACCCTAGGGTGTGACAGGGTTGTTTGAGTTGACGGAGTATCACATGTGGGGTATTGATATTAGGAATGACCTTTTTAAAAATAGTGGAGTCTAATTGATTTGTCTTTCGTTTGTTCAAAACAAGTGAAAACAAAAGGGGATTTGAAAATATCCTTGAGTGGATTTCAAAAGATCCTAAACATACACATTTCGTCAAAGGTTACCAAAAGAAAATAAGTGTTTATATGTGCTTGTGTGCTTATCGCATCTTCTTGTCAAAGAGATCAAACATTTGAAACAAAGTTACACCCCAACAACAATCTAAACAAACAAAACATCACAAGATTTACAAATGCATCATATCCTCAAACCCCTCAAGCATATCAAGAAATATATATATTGTCATCTTGAGAAAAAGAAACCGAGCCAAAAAAGATCTTAAAGAAGAGGACATTTCTCTACATAAACCACAAGCTCTTGTTCAAACATCGAATCTTCCTTCACTGTTTTTGCAATTATCTACATGGTCATGGATATGAGTTTGATGAGGAATCTTTAAAAGCACGTGCCTTTCAACAAAGATCCGCCTTGTCCCAATCTCTCAATAAAAGTGGTAAAATATCATTGCCATATCTACCTCAATTAGAAATCACTTATTGAGTCACTCTTCATATAGGCTAGTCTTTCATCAAATCATCTTCTTAATCTTTCCACAAATTCACAGTCACACTTCAAATTCCACAAACTCTTTCAAATCTCACCTTCCACATTTTCTTAAATCATTCACTTTAAATCTCTTCAAAACCAAAACATCATAAGCCTATTCTTATGTCACTTTCAAATTCACACAATCATTCCAAGGTTTTACCCTCATTTCAATAAAGCATCAAAAATCCATTCCACTCTCAACACACAAGGGTCATGTCCTTAGTTCTTTCAAGATATTGCTAATCATACCAACAAAATTACTCTCTAGTGTGTCTCTACATCTAAGACAAATCATCCTAAAAGACATTACTAAGCATCTAGATAGGTTAAAACAAGTTTATGAGTGCATCCTCTCATAGCTAGGTAGCTTGTGCTTTGTAACAACACAAACCTTGCTACACCTCATCTCACAATTGTTAAAACACCAAACAAGCAATTCTAAAAAGAACTTTGTTGATACCCAACCTTTAGTGTGGGAGATCAAACATCCACAAAATACTTCAAACTCATCATCATCATTATAAAATATTGGAACTATAAGAGGGGATCACCCATCCACTTTTTCATTCATCTCATTCTCAAAACACACACTTCAACATGGCTAGGACTAGGTCTCAAAGTTAGAGACAACTGGAAAATAAAATATGGGACGAGAAAGATGACATCAACCCCTTTGGATCTTCTACACAAGCAGTAATAGAGGAAGCAACTAGTAATCCTAGGTTTAACAGACTCTTTGATGAGATTCTTAAGGGGAATGCTAATGCTAATTTCCTAAGACTTGCTCAAGAGGGTGCAAAACTTCCCGAAGACTTTGACATGTCACAACTTAGGGATATACCAGAACAAGCACAACACACTCATCAACAAGATCGAAATCAAGGTGATAGGAGGGCAAGGAATACCCATAATTATGATGACAACAATTATCAACACGAGAACCTCCCACCTCCTCCCACAAAAATGGATATGTTGAGACAACAAATACAAGACCTCGCACAACAATTAAACTCGGGGAGGGCACAAACAAGATATGCTCTTGAAGATATATGTCCCCATCCATTCGATAGGAACATGGTCATGCCTCCTTTTCCACGCAATTTTGAAACACCAAAGTTTGACAAAAACAAAGGGAAAGGAAATCCAAGACACCATGTGAGAGAATTTTACTCTGCATGCTTAGAGGTGGCATATGACAAAACATATGTAATGTGCCTCTTCCACCAAAGTTTAGGCGGATCAACCATGCAATGGTTTTCACGCTTGTCGAGCGGAACAAGAACATTTGAGGACCTAGTACAAAAACTTATTACACATCATGCACACAACATAGAATGTGATGTCTCCATGGCTGATCTATGCATTACAAAATAAAAGAATGGAGAGTTATTCTCAACATTCTTGCAAACATGGAGACACTTGTCTAGTAGACGTTCTTTCCCCATTCCTGAGGAACAGTTAGTGGAAATCTTCATTTCAAACCTAAATGAGGAGATGGAATTTCACTTAGAGGTCAAATGTTCAAATTCTTTCAAGGACGTAATAGCTTAAGGACTCAAAATCGAGAAAGCCCTTATAAAAAAGGGACTTGTCAAAACCTACAAAGACAACAAGGATGGTCCACAACCAGCCTACAACAACGACAAGCCCAAATTTTGGGCCAAGATCAAAAACATCATTAACAAAGGTGTTGTAGACACAAGAACTGTCAAAAATGGCCAACCTATAGTCAAAATTGCAAGGCAAGCAGATAATCGTAACAACCACAATATCAATCAATGTAATCCCCCAATCAATCAGGGAAATCAACCTCCCAACATGCAGCAAGAGGCACCTAAAAATAAGTACCTTACCTACAAACCCAATCAAACGCAAACACCCTTCGGAGAGCCTCTTGAAAAGATTTTACTACAACTTATATCTTTCGATCTCATCACATTGCCTAAAACATCAAACTACGAACCACAGGTTAAACCTTCCTGGTGGAGAGATAATGAGTATTGTGAATTTCACTAATGCAAAGGATACAAAACAAACAACTGCCATCGATTAAAAGATATCGTTCAAGACCTTGTTGATCGAGGTGACATAGAAGTTGATGGCCATAATGCAGAAATTTCCAATATAGATCATACCATGTTCAAAAATCCACTCCCATCATATGAGAAAGGCAGTCCCTCCCATCAAGGTAAGAACCAAGATAACATGGCAAACTATACACGTGCACCATATACCTATATCGTCAATAACCTTTATGATGCCAATGAACAAGTTGCAACCATTACAATCAAAGGCAAAGATCCTGCATGCAACATTGTTACTCACCGCAACAAGATTATCATACAAGGAGCACCATCAAGAGCGACATACATGTCCAAACAATATAGCCTTGTGGACCAATTGGATAAGATGTCAGCACTCATTTCCATACTAGAAATTTTGTGCCTATCACCTTCACATAAAACCATCTTGGACCGAGCTCTCCAAGAAGGGTCAATTCCATCCAACCTTAATACAGATCAATTTCAAGCCATGTTTGGGAAGTCTCAAATCATCACCATGTCTCACTTTTTCTTTTTCTTAGAATGATGATGCGTCCTTTCAATAACCGCATAACGCCCCTCTCCACATTAAGGGATTCAAACATAAACACATAACCAAGCGAGTCTTGATTGACAATGGAGTTGGCCTTAACGTTTACACATTGTAGTTAATCACAGCATTGGGATATGCAGAAGAAGTAATTGATGCCAAAAAGTGGATCACCATCAAGGCCTATGATGATGCAGAACGCTCCTCTATAGGGTGTGTTACTCTACCAGTAAGGGTAGGACCCGTGGTCAAGAATGTGGTTTGTCAAGTCCTAGACCTCCCTCTTCCAAATAATCTCATATTGGGCAGGCCATGGATTTATGCCATGCAAGTAGTACCATCCACCTACCATCAATGTATCAATTTTCCACATAATGGAGTAGAAATTACTATCCTTGGTGATGCCAACCCATTCGCCTTATGCAACAATATAAGGAATTAACCATATATCACAGTACCCAGCAACAAAGAAGCCACCGCATCATCATCCTACATCCACCCAACTTTTGTCACCAGTACACCGATCCCTACACCCAAACAGGAGAAGTTGAAAATGAAAGTAAAGGATGAAGGCCCAGGAGACTATAATATTAGTCAACTTTTTGGTGTTGGCCAACTACCCCTCTCACCTAAGACTCATGGCAAACCACAAATGTTGCTCAAACCACCCGTTGTATTCAATACTAATATACTTGATGGATTCATCCCACGAAGATCACAAGAACAAGAAACTATTGATGAAGACTTGGCACGATGGATCTACATAGACCCTTCCGATAAAGGTAAACAACAAATCAATATCCCTACAGAGAGGTATGGTAAAGGTTTCACCATGATGCTAAAGATGGGCTATGATGGCCATAGTTCATTAATGTAAAGACGTAAATTACTCTATATGCCATAATCTACTCTTTATTCATAAATAAACTCATAAATCAATTAAGAAGTCTATTTCATACATAATATAAAACAAGCTTAATAAATTGATAAAACAATCATAGACATCAAGGAGTTAAATAAAATTTTCATATACAATGGAAGGTACAAATTTCTCATTACATAGCATTATATCATACTTAGGCTTTCTAATGCCTTAATTTTTAAACAAACATAAAGAAAGTGAGGTACATTCATCGATCTCCAATCTGAGTCGCTTCCTTTCAGTCCATCGAATGAAGACGAGAACAAGATTCGGGTGCTTTTTTCGCCCAACCTTGAAGCTTACACTTCCCTGGAATTCTTGGTCAATCAAGAATACCCAACCCTGCATGAATTGCTTTAACAAAAGATTTCAAAAGACAAGAGGGAATCTAGTGCATGCCTAGATGATACAAGCATTTTTTATTTTTCTAATTCTTGTAAGAAACAAGCATTATCAATCAAGGATATGGTAGAGAGCATAAATAAAAGAATTTCATCTATTTCAATTGATAATTCAATTCATTAATCGGCTGAGTATAATGCCATGCATAGCAAAATAAATAGTTTGGAAAAAGCAACTATTCTCTCTAAGATTCCATATTTGGCACCCGTCCCGGAAGGTAACTTTCCATACACAAGCCTATCTAGCTTGGTTCTCATAATACAAGAATACATTTCCATAAAGAATACAATATTTTGACTAATAGAACTAACATATTTCCCATCACTTTCATAAATTAAACATTGTAGTCACATAAATCTGTCCATTTTAATTAAATGAATATTTGCTATTTATTTAATTAAAAATCCACTAGCTATTAGTTAATTAAATTAATATTTAATTAATTCATCTTCAAACATTCTCCTATTAATTAAATAAATTGTTCAATTTATTTTAATTAATTCATTAAGCCAAAATTCACAATCAATTAAATGAATAAATTCTATTTATTCAATTTAATCCTCTTTCCCCTTTTAAATAAATTAAATAAAACATTTATTTAAATCATTATTCCCCCCCACTTGCATTTTCCTACATCTCCCACTTGCCCTTCCTAAATTTTTCTAGAACCTATCTAATACTAATCAATTAGCCTAATCCATCCCCTAATTATTGTCACATTCCATAGCAACTTAGAGTCACTTCTCAAAGAGTTCAAAGTCTTTGAAAAGCATTAAATGCTTGGTGTGTTCAACAATTTAACCTCCAAAGTCTTCCAAACCACTTATGGCTCTTACATGACCATTTATGGTTAACCCCTAACTCAACCCTCATGTGACTCATGTGTCTCCTCAATCATTTATTGCTTTGACCATGGTTATCCCTTTAACCCTTACACAAGATTTTATCCATTGGATAAAGGCTTTATTCTTTGAATAAAGAATTTATTCACTCAACCCAACCTTGACCTTAACTCCCAAGTTAACCATCAGGTCATATCAAGCATTTAATGCTTATTCCCTCTCCTCTTAACTTATCTCATATTGACACTTATCATCCTGGGATTGGGTTGAAAGCCTTCACATGGATTTGATATCATTCAATCCTGACCCTTGTTGAGATTACTCAATCTCAACCATCCATTACTCCATTTTTCCTATAAATAGAGCCCATTTCTTCATAATCCAGATCCTGAAAACTTGTATGCATTTAATCTATAGGCATTTCTAGAGACCATTTAGCATCGTATTCACTCTTTTTGTTTGAAATCAATTAGTTAATTAGATAAATCTCGTATTTCAACTTTTATTCACACTTGCATAACATAAGTCATAATCATCTACAATCTTGAATCTTCATAAGCATCCATAGTGTAAAAAGCTGTTGAGAGCTACACTAATTTGGAACTTGGAGAGGAGAGGAACAAGGGAGAAGGAGCTAAGAGCATGGTAGAAGGAATTTGGAGATGCCTTGTTGTATTTGCTTCCATAGTTAAATATCTTATCATGTTTTTAGTGTCTCTTTTGATATGCCTGCTTAGAATAGTTTTTGGTTGATTAACACTAACGGTTTCTTGTGTTTTAGTGTGTTATACGACCACAGGCTTTAGTCTAACTTTGCCCCATTTTGCAGAGCATCAAACACTATTTCATTACTTTCACCTAATTGAAAACAATCTTTCATAGAATAACAATTTCGCAATTTTGATAAGCAAATATATTTTCATCAAAAAATCAAATAAGTACAAAGTAAGAAGAAGGTGTAACGCAAGTATGATTCTTTTCATATAAATGAGTTAAATTTGAATACACATTCTTTAAATGAATATCTATCCTAACCCATTAGCATTATTTACCATTCTTAAACAATATAATTGCATTTCTTAGCTATCTCAATATATGTACCCCCTAATGATTTCCTTCTATGTCTATTCAAGGAATAATAAAACAAATTCAATAAAGACATGGAATATCATAAATGAAATCTTATGCTACAACTATAGCTTTATTAGTGCAAAATAACCAGAACGAAATGAAGATCCTACCTCCTTACGCTTCGATACTGGCTTGGAATGAACTCTTTCGTGCCTCCTCTAAATCGGCCTACTTCTTCCTTGATGGCTCAAGAGTTCTCTAACAGATCTTCCTCTAACCACCTATCTATTTTCCTTCTATCTCTGCTCTAAAGTGCTCTCTCTAATCTCTCTTCTAACTTTACTATCTTTCTCTCTGCTCCAACTTGCTATTTTCTATCTTTTTCCTGCTCTCTAACTATCGAGCCTGTGCCTCTATTTATACTATTTCTCTCTCATGAAATCTGCTATGTCTAAGGCTCAGCTATTGTTATGAATTTGTAGTCTTCGTTGCATTATAGATAGGTCTGATGCTTAACTATTCCACGTCTTCTCCTTCCCCAAAGTATTACCAGTTTAGCGGTCTCTCTAGTCGACACATCTTAGAGTGGTGGGAGGCCAAGTAATGTCTTCTGAAGTGATCAACCTTGGATTGTGGAGAGATGGTTGGTATTCTCCATCATCATCATGGAGTCTGCAGTCTTCCAACTGCCTCTGTGGATCATGAAAAATCTGCATTTGCTTAACTCCATGGCACTACGTGCCCATTTACTCCTTCCTCCCGTCGGTCACGAGCCATTAACAATGGTCATTTTGCAGTCTAAGCGGAGTGATCTGTAGTGTGTGGGGTGTGACTATCATTTGGTGGAGGAAATTGACTTTGTTGACTTCTACTAGTCGACCAATAACCCGCCACCGCCACCTTTTGTGGAACAAACATCCGACAGTGCCACCTTTGGTAAAATAACATGTTTATAATAAAAACTTGCATTTTAAATCATTAGTGATTAAATTCTAATTTGATTTTCTATTATTCATAAACTAATAATGTATAAGGATATATATATATATATATATATATATATATATATATATATATATATATATATATATATATATATATATATATATATATATATATAGACACACACACACACACACATACATATATTGATCAATTTTATTAAACTAATTATGAAATATATATAATAATCAACTTCATATGGATTGAAATCGTGTCAACATAAAGTTTGCATTCTAAATCATATGTTAAGTCGCTAATTAATTAACTCTAATTTTTCAACTAATAGTCATTTTTATATATGAAATCAACGTAATGACTAATTTTTACTCAAATCATTTCAATTTAAATAACGTATTGACGAAGTCACAATTCAAACAATGATGCATCAACGAAGTCATATTTGCACAAAAAACTTTTCTCTTGTGGTGTGGGAGATTCCTCTAGTCTAACGAAGTCATAAGCTAAAAACAACTCTACCTGAGTCATGTTCTCGCCTTCATCTTCGTTCACCTGTCCCTGCATCACTTGCACTCAATAATTCATCAATAATGATGATCCCCAATTAAGATAATACTAGCTATCTAATTACATATTGCATAAGTAAAATGCATACATCATTTCCTATTATTTGTATACAACTGCATTATCATCAAAATGAATGTTCATATTTGTTTCAATTTCAATTTATAAATAAAAACCTAGATTATTTCTCCTAATAACACATTATTGAAAATACGGTTCGTGACAATTAATATCCCACAAACAAGGTGTACAAGAGCCATTGCAACCCTTGTTACAACCACGGGGTGAAACAGGACTCAGATTCAACCTTGGTTCAAGAGGCTCTTCTAAGCTCAGGATTACAAGCAAACAAAAGCAGACAACTTCTAAATTCATTCCTGCCAGAAGAAGGATATTGTCCATTGCAGGTCAACCTACAAGATCAGAAAATCTAAGTCGCAAAAGCACTTATCAGTTAAAGTCCACACATACAACAAATAAGCACAAGAGTTATTTTGCACAAAAACCCATCACTCCAAGGATAAAACTCTTGTCCACTTACAACATCCAAGCAACATCAACAACCCCATCAGATACAACCCCTGAAACAGTTTTCAACAAACCTTTCACACCTGCAGACATCCCTATAATATACAATAACAGAGTTCTACCAAGTGATTCAGAGATGGATTCTTATGAATACGAATGGGTTTTTTTTGCTTCACATGAATCTGAAGAGGATTCTATTGATACTCTTGAAGACAAAGGAATTGAAGGAGAGGAATGGATCAAAACCTTTTAGGATTCGGATACTGAAGATACTTCAAGGATAGATAGGTCACCTCTTGAGCCCGATTACAAAGAGGATAGTACTGACGATGACCTTGATACCTCCATCCTAACCATAATAGACACATCCTATGAACTCAACCTTATTGATGAGGTAATGCCAATAATTCACCTCTACCTCATTGACTGGGACCAACAAAATTCTCGTACCTTGACACCTTCTAAAATGATGACGTGATAATAGATTTTCTCAAATTACACGATAACATACCATGCAGGGATCATAAGGTTAGATTCTCTATTGAACTTAACATCACAACTTACTTTGGAGAGAATGCCAAACCTTTCAGTCGCAAAAATATTACAATCAAAATAGGATCTTCAAGTGAAAACCACACTGTGGTACTTTTGGATCCGAAAAAAAGTAAAAACAAAGGACGCATCCAAGAGTGAAAACCTCTCTGAGGCACTTGAAGATGGAAGGTTTGACATTCTCCCCTTTAGCACTAATCAGGAGAGGTCATCCATTCTTATAGAGGAGACAAAGGAAGTCCATTTGGGAACACCAGAAAATCCACACATAATACATCTAGCAGAATCATTAACTCCAACCGAAGATCTTGATTTTGTCAAGTTCTTTCAAAAGAGACAAATCAATTTTGCATGATCCTATGCAAACATGCTAGGACTAGATCTAGAGCTAATAATGCATCATTTGACAATAGCAGAAGGAGCCAAACTAGTAAAACAAAATCTCATAAAGATGCATCCTCATATCGCATTGTTAGTCAAAGCAGAACTCAAGAAGTTGTTAGATGTGGGTTTCATAAGGCTAATTGATTATGCATAATGGATATCCAACATCATACTCATAGAAAAATCAACTGGGAGCATTCAAATCTATACAAATTTTAAAGATCTAAACAAAGCATGTCCTAAGGATGACTTCCCATTACCCAACATTGATATGATCGTAGACCTGACACCAACGCATGCAATGCTCTCTCTCTCTCTCATGGATGGATTCTCGGGATACAACCAGATAAAGATTGCTCCAGAAGATCAACATAAAATTGGTTTCACATGCCCATGGGGAACATACTATTGGAATGTGATGTCATTCAGTCTAAAAAATGCAAGCGCCACATATCAAAGGGCAATGACTACCATTTTCCATGACATGATGCATACACTAATGGAAGACTATGTGGATAATTTATTGGCTCAATCATTAACAAGAGAGGGTCACCTCATAGTGCTAGACAAAAAATTTACCAGATTGGAACAATATAATGTACGCCTAAATCCAAAGAAGTGTCTTTGGAGTAACCTCTGGGAAACTCGTAGGACACATTGTCTCGAATAAGGGCATTGAGTTTGATCCTGCAAAGGTAAAGGCTATTATGGAGATGTCACCTCCTAATAACATCATCTAGTTGAGGACATTACAAGGGAGGCTACAATGAATCCATCTCTTCATTTCACAATTGGAAGATAAATGTCATCCCTTCACACATCTGCTTCATAAGAATGTTCTTTTCAAATGGGAAGAGAATTACCAGCAAGCATTCCAATAGCTCAAGACTACCTGATGACACCACCATTACTGAAACCACCATCTCCAGACCGTGTTGGAATAAATGAACACTAAGAGGGAGGGGTGAATCAGTGTTTTGCAATTAACAACTTTCTTAAACTGATTCTTTAACCACCAAATACAAATGAATAAAAGTAAAGTGCGGAAACTCAATGTAAACAATCACAAAACCACAACACCAAAATTTTTACATGGAAACCCAAGAAGGAAAAAACCATAGTGGGATTGGAACCCACAATATTATAATATTGTGATCAGGAGTATGATAATATTACAAGAGGGGAATGCACATGCATTCAGGCACACTGCCTAGAGCTCACTGCTCAATTACAAAAGAAGGCTACAACCCGAAGGAAGGCTCACTGCCTTACAAATGATTATAAATGATAATTGATTAAATGAACTAAATAGTAGCATCTACAAATGCCAAAAAGCAGTTCCGATTAAGCGCAAGTAGTCTCCTTCCACTGTTCAGTCTCTCTGCTTTGTTATGTTGCTCTGTCATATACTGAAGCACAAAAACCTTCAATCACACACACAAAACTTTGCACACTCACATATCAATCTCAACATAGAACATACCAAAATGCTCAAATGAATCGGTCTTATATATCTGCATCAACAAATTAAATCAATTTCCATGTCGGCTCAAAAGAAACCGCATAACATGCAACATGAAACGTGTAACAAGTTGGCTCAATCCGATTACAAATCCATATGCGTACCAAAAAAATTGATAATAAGCTTCACACATGTCGGCTTGACCACCTCGAACTCAACCAATCACTGAAATCATCCTAAAGATTTCACACATTACACCAAAATAACTTTTTTCTTCCTGAATTACCAGATACTGGATCTTCTATCTTGCACTAGAATCAATCTCGAAGACTAGGATTGTGAAATAAGCTTCCTCTAACATCCAATCAACTACCTCTTTAACTGCAACCAAAACTACAATGTACTTATACGCTGTCGCATACTATATTCCACCTTCTAGACTTAAGCATAAATGAACATCAAACTTCTCAAACTTCTAGTAGATCACTTCTACATATACCAAATAGAATTTATGAGTTGAGTTCTCATCAATGACAACCCAAAAGCATTTCTCATGCACAAATCTCTATTGGTACTGTGTCTCTTGCCAACACACAGGCCCTTCTTATTATATATATTAGCTACAGCTATGGCCTTAGGAGTATTACTAGCACAACATAATGAATAAGGAAAAGAATGCGCAATATACTACATCTTCAGGACACTAGTAGGGTATAAACTCAATTATACACCTATTGAACAAGCTTGTCTGATAGTGATTTTGGCAGCCACTAAACTAAGACACTACCTGATGACACACAAGATACAACTCATCGCCAAGATAGATCCACTTAAGTACCTACTCAGTAAATCAACACTAACAGACCGCTTGGCAAAGTGGGCTATGCTCCTCAGTGAATGCGACATAGAGTATGTGGACCAAAAAGAAATCAAAGGGCAAGTCATTGTAGATCAGTTGGTTGAAGTGCCACTCATAGGAGACCATCCACTCATCTCAAATTTTCTAGATGATAAAATCTTCACAGTCATGCCAGCGCAGCAATGGAAGTTATATTTTGATGGGTCCTATACAAGACATGGTTCAGGAGTTGGCCTTCTCTTCATCACACCTCAAGGTGATAGAATTCCAAAATCATACAAATTCATATTCCCATGCACAAACAACATAACATAATATGAGGCCTTGATCACAAGACTAAGAATGGTCGTACAATGGAACTTGAAGGAGCTACAAGTATGTGGTGATTCATAGCTAGTCATCCGACAGGTTAATGATGATTACCAAACTAAGGATGATAAGCTCATGCCTTATAAGAAAATGGTGGATAGTTTCAAGGAATTATTCATAGCTATCACCTTTGATCCGATTCCTTGAGAGCAAAACAAAGTCGCAAATGTAATGGCTACAATAGCCTCTCTTCTTGATCTTCCACAAAACTCAACACGCTACGAGTTCTTAGTTGAACAGCTTTGGATCCCCGCTTATGATATCTCAGAATTAGAGATGGTATGTCAACTCATTGGTATCTATTACCCATGGTATGGTGAGTTTTATGCTTACCTATGCAATCAAATCCTTTCACCATACTAATCAAACAATCAACGAAAAACCTTCATACGCCAATCCGCCCTTTACACCATCATTGTTGAAACCCTATACCAATGAGGTCTTGGCGATACTCTCCTCTGATGTTTAGAGCAAGGTGAGTTGACTACAACTTTAGAATAAGTACATGGAGGAATCTGTGGGGCTCACTCAAGTGGCCCTTCATTGGCTAAAAAGATAATGAGGACAGGATACTATTGGCCCTCCATGGAAAAAAAATCCTATTACTTTGTTAGATAATGCAAGAAGTTCCAAGTACATAGAGATTCGATACATGCACCAACGTAAGAACTACAACCCATCACAACACCATGGCCCTTTTGTCAGTGGGGACTTGACCTTGTGGGTAAAATCCATCCATCTTCATCCAATGGTTGCAACTTCATCATTACTGCCATGAAGTACTTCACAAAGTGGATCAAAGTCATTCCACTCACCCAAGTCATCGGCAAGCATATTGCCTCATTCAGCTTAAATTACATCATCTGTCGGTATGGTGTACCCATGTCCCTCATCACATATAATGGGCTTCCTTTCAAAAATCAGGATGTGCGTGAACTCTGGGAGAAGTTTCATATCCAACATCTTTTCTCCACTGCATATTGCCCACAAGGAAATGGTCAAACTGAAGCCTCAAACAAGAACATATTGAGAATCTTAAAAAAGATAATAAATGATGTCAGTCATGATTGGCACATTCATCTTAATCCTAGGCTATGGGCATATCGAACTAACACTTGAACCCCTACAGGCGCAACCCCATACTCACTTCTCTATGAAGCATATGTCATCTTGCCTTTTGAAGTTGAATTATCATCCCTACGGGTTTCCTTGCACAATCTGATTAATGATGAATTGTATCAAGTTTCCCATCTTTAAGAATTGGAACTACTTGATGAGAAGTGACAAGTTGCCTACAATCACCTTAAAGCATATCAACAGCGCATGAGAAGAAGCTACAATCATAGGGTGAGACCTCACACATTTGAGGTAGGAGATCTTGTTCTTAGAGAGAATCCTCGCAATCAACCAAACAGAGAACACCAAGGCAAATTTGAATCTAATTGGCTAGGTCCATATGTCATCACCATTGTCTTTGGGTTTGGAGCATATCAGTTAGCAACTTCAGAAGGGGAGCCACTAGTAGATCCAATCAACAACATGCATCGCAAAAAGTTTGATGCATAAGTTGTGTAGAGCATCAGGCTCAATAAATCTCAAAAATACCAAAAAGATTCTGAAAAAGTCCTGAAAAAAGTACAAAAAATGGAAAAACAAGAAAACAGTAAAGAAAAATCATTCATCCAAATGATGAAAACCACTTTGGTGGCACCTTGGATAAGTATGATGGTGAAAACCTGGTAAACACACGCCATTCGTAAAGTTTGTGGCTCCATTCTCTTTCATATTTGTTGCGATCACATCCATTGCATTCACTCATACATCATATCTATCATGACTTATTATTGATCTGCAATTAGGGTTATTGCCTCATGTATCTCGCATCATGCTTTCAGACTAACACCTAATTGGGGGCAACTTTTTTTTACCTATATGGTGGGAGTGGATTCTCAAAAACTAGTAATTTGTCGAGTTACTCATTCGGAAAATGTCTTGAAATAATCCAAAAAACATTGGTAAAATTTCAAAAAGACCAAAAACATTCAGAAAATGTCTTGAAATGATCCAAAAACATTCAAAACAAAACAAACACCCAAAAACATGCGAAAACATCAAAATCAATCAAAAACATTGCAATAAACTTGTTCCCTTGTACATAAAATCTAGTCAGATGCAAAACAAAATTTTGAGCTACATACAGGATAGCCAACTATCAAGAAAACAAGTAAATATCTGTGCAACACATACACAAGATCGTCTTAAACAAGGATGCATCCTTCCTTCAAAACAAGACATGGTGACGTATCTCTTTGACAAGAAGATTATGTTTGGTTGATGAGTATTTGGTCGGATTATTGCTTTTTATATTAGATTCCTATGCTACTTCAGGATATCCACAAGTGATTAGAGTGGTCAAGATGGTTCATGATATCTTTTTCTTTGTTTTTTGTCTACGGATTGTTCCAATGAATTTATGGGGCACATACTAATGGTGTCTACGTGGGAAGTTCACTAAGCTACAAGATCCTATGCAAAAATACAAGTCATGGATCACTATGGCTTATTGACTACAATGTATACCTCGACCATGTGTATATGACCCATAATGGAGGGGAATTTTTTCCTTGTCTGTGATGTTTGTTTACAGTTGGAGTGCTCAACCTTGGTTTCTGATACCTCGACCAAGATCGATACTACCATACTCAATGAGGAAATAAATCATTATGAATAAGCCATGGATCGCCATTTCATCTCATTTGTTTATACTCCATTCCATTGCATATCGCTCATTCATTATTTTATACATACATTGTAAATATCTTTTGTAAGCATACATAGGAAATTGAATAGGGTTGTTGTGAGAAAGCTAAGACACATCTCGACGGAGTACTCGGATACCCATCATTCACCTTACATTCACATTTAGATTCATTTGCATTAGTGCATTTCATTTCCTCATTCATCTATCCTTTCATCATATTATCACATTATCATTACCATATTTATCATTTTCATCTCACATTATCATTATCATATATTCATCATTTTCACATCATCATTTAATTTATCATATATCATTTTCATCTCACATTATTATTATCATATAACATCGTTATCATTTTCATATATTTATCATTTTCACATCATTATCATCGTTATCATTTAGTTTATCACATATCAGTTTCATCTCACATTAACATTATCATACAACATCATTATCATTTTCATATATTTATCATTTTCACATCATTATCCTCATTATCATTTAGTTTATCATATATCATTTTCATCTCACATTATAACATCATTATCATTATCATATATTTATCATATTCACATCATTATCATCTTTATCGTTTAGTTTATTATACATCATTACATTACATATCATCAAACAAATCATTACATTGCATTAATACATTTTACATCATTAAACACATCATTAATATTTCATATCTTATTAACACCATCATACATAAAAAATCATTTGCATCATAAATTCTCTACATATACATACATCATCACATACAAAATATGCATCTATGAAAACAATCACAATCACAAAGCATCATAAAAACATATAAAATCCATCACATATCATGCATATCAAATCAACAAAATCACATGCATCCTGCAAACGCAATAAAATCATCATAAAAATATCTCATATCATCGCCGCCAAAAACTGAGGTCTCATCATATATCTCTCATAAAAAAAATACATGAATCAGAGTACAATGATGTCACCAAAATCGGCTACCAAGAGCCATCCAAGTATCAGTAAGTCACAATGTCTCTAATTATCAAAATACAGAAGTCAAAATACAAATCAAGTGGCACTCTCGCCAGATGTAGAAGGACCACTACCATCACCACCTCGCCATGGAGGACCCATAACACCCCCGCTACTTTGGCCTCTTTGTGAGTGCTCTGATCTAGCTCACAATATTTGCAAATAACTCATAGCCCACTGACTATTGGGCACTACCTGCTCATATAAACCTCACCAGTAGTCAATCTCACCCCAACCCACCACATCTCTCTCATCACCTCCACAGTAGGGCCCTGTCCCTGTACCTTCTCTAGCATGCGGATCTTGTCCTGAGCCAGTCTCAATCTGTCTAAATCTCTCTCATCTAACTTTGCCTTTAGGGCACAAATTCGATCCTCTACAATGGTGATTCGAGCTATAAACACACTATCATCACCTCACGTGGGTCTTCCTATCCTCCTCCACCCATCTTTGCACTTGTTGCTCCCTCACCCTACACTCTCCTCCCTGTTGTTGATGGTGCCTGTAAGCGTTGAATAGGGCGACCACCCTAGCCCCTCATGAAGCCCATACCACCTCCCCCACCCCCATCTCCCTCATCACCACCTCCCCCATCTCCCCCATATCCCCCATCTCCACCTCCTCCCCCATCCCCATCTAATGTCCTCCTCCTCATTCTCCCCTATCTTGACGCCCAATCATCCTCAAAAGGTGGTATTGGCTATGTTGGATTTGAAATGCACAAAAAGGGATACACTGCCAGGTACTGTGCATATTCCTCTGTGACCCCGACATCTGCAATATGTGCTCTATAAGCCCATGGCCTCGGCTGTAAGCTCCAGAGCTCTACCAAATCCTAATCCTATGGCAATACAGGACCCCACCGATACCTCTCTCGAATCACTCGAGCATACTCCCTCGATCCTCGTGGCATACCCTGGACCCACCCAAACTATCTCATGACGCGGCCCGACATATGTCTCTCAATAATATAGGACGTGCACCCAATCAAAAACTGCACAGCATATACATATGGCATCGTCCTCTCATGGATCGCAATCTAAGTAGGGGCACCAGACCACTGTATCCAAATCATCTAGTGCACGATGCCAATACTCCAACTTCCCTAGTTGGGGTTGTGTCATCATACTGCCATACATATACATGTAGGGATGATCAATGGCCCTAAACCTCATACACACCAGCCGAGTAACGGGCAAGTGCTCCCATGCCCAGATTTGCAACAAACTGATACTAACCCCCAATAAAGTAATACCATGGTAAACAACATTGTGCAAGTCTATATAAAAGTGTGCCAAGATACATGGACTCCACGCAAACTAGGTGCCCTCACTAACCATCCACTCAATAACATGTCCTCAGTCAACCGCTAACCCATGAGATCTTCGATCAAGACATAGCAACCCTCCCATAATTCCAGATAGCACCGCAGGCAGTGGCTCATAAAAATATGCAATATCCTCCCAAGGTACTGACCCATCACATACCTCCAGCTCAGGGTAAGGGAAGATCTGTCGCAACACCACCTCCCCAACTACTCTATCATATGTCACCAACTTGCCAGTAATCGTAATATGTAGGATCCTCCACACGTCCTCTAGAGTCATTGTCATATGTCCCATTGATAGATGGAAGGAGCAAGTCTCATTGTGCTATCTCTCGACCAACACAGTCAGTAGTCCGCGATTTGTCTGAATCACGGGTAGATGCATCATGTCAAACAACCCCGTCGAGCAAACATAATTGATCTCAAGGTCAATCAGCTGGTCATGCAGGTGTTGCGTGGTAGGGTGTCTCTCTCGCATATGCAACACATGAAAGTCCTACAACACAATCAATGACAATGTCAACCTATTTGCTATACATAATCAACTAACACCTAGACTTCATCAGATACTTTTTATCAAGTATATTAAGTCTCAATAAGTAACTCGACTCACACACACCTCGACTACAACTGGCATTTACATTACTTGCCTAGTCTTGACAGGTATACTGAGTCTCGCAAAAAACAACCAAGCCTAAAGAGAAAATTGACATCAACTGTTATCATCTCAAACCCAATTGGGGCAATCGACAACAAACCGCATTTCACACAGTGACAATAGCACTAAATCAACTATCAATAGTGCTACACCAAAAGGCAAAAAGCACAAAAGCATTATATTACCCCACAAAGACACTATACCAAGACAAAAGTGGTCAAACAATTATATATAGCATTGCAATAACACAATAGTGCTACCATGGGCAACAAAAGCTCTACAACATTTCCCAACACATGCACAAATCAAAGGCGCCAAAACTCAAAAAATCAAAAGCCCTACAACATGTATGTATAAGTGCTACATTAACGATTGTGCCAAAACTACCTAGCAAAAGTGCCATTTTGGCACAATAGCACTACATTGGGCGACAAAAGCGCTAAAACACAGTTTTAGTGCCTTTGTCTTAACAAAAGAGCTAAAACACAATTTTAGCACCTTTGTCTTGACAAAAGCGCTAAAACATAGTTTTAGCGCCTTTGCCTTGACAAAAATTTGACTAGCTAAAAAACGCATTAAATGAGCTCAAATGACAAAAGTTAGAACTAGACTTACCGAGAGTTCGTAGTCAACTAGTTGCTAGTACCTTTGGATGTGCTCAAATCGATGATCTGCAATTAGAAACACCATCTTTTCTGCCCCTAGCTACTCGCAAAAGGTCACTATCAGACAAATGCAAGTTGCATTCCCCATTTTAATTAAATAAATCATTTAATTTAAAAGCCTATTTGTCGCATGTAAAAGAATTCATCTCTAAAGCATATCAATTAGAATTCAAAGGGAAATCACGAATCCCTATCTAATCAAAGAATTCAACAAACAGACAATGAAAAAATGCAAATAAGTAATAGGAATGTAAAATATATTAAATTAAAACTCCCTATTCCATGATCGCATATAGCTTCCATTGTTCTTCTCCTCTTTGTGGTATGATGGCTCTCAGATATTGTGCTGGGAACCTGCAATTTACACAAAGATTCAAAATTTGTGATTATTGAAAATGGAGATTGAATGTTCAATTTATAGATTATTGGAGAAGATTGATTGAAAGGTAGAGCAGATTGATCAAGAGGGGGAACTCAGGTGAGCTCACATGAAAATTGATAGCTGAACTACTGATTTAGAGGTGAAACAGAATAGATTGAATAGATTAATTGATTCAACTGATTGAGAAAAAGCTAACTGAAGGAAGGAAAAGAATGAGTGGAGGAAATTAATTGATGACAAAGAAAGCTTTATTTAGAAAAAGCTAACTAAAAGATAGAAATAGAGATTTGAGAGATAATGATTTAATTAATTGATTGATTGAATTAATTAATTTAGCATGATTGAATTAATTAATTTAGCATGTGCTTGCACTTTAACTTAGATTTTCAATTTAATCTTTGCATGAGATTTATTCAAATAATTTGAATTTATTTTAAATTCAATTTAATATTTGAATATATTTAGAACTTGACTTTGATTTTCAATTTGTTTTTTGAAATCATGCACATGTATTTGAATTTAGAAGAAATTAGAAGAATTTGAAATTAAATGAAATTAGAATTTGGGGATTTGGAATTAGAAATTAGAAGAATTGATTAGCTAATTAAATAATTTAAATAAACTATTTAATTATTTTAGAAATGGAATTTAATTAAATAACAAAGATTATTTAAATTAAAGGATTAAATCACAATTAATTAAATAACAAATATTTAATTAATATTTAGAAAAGGGCTGAATGATTAGATGATTAGAGATACAAATAGAAATTGAATTTATTTAAATAGTAAAGATTATTTAAATTGGGGAATTAATCATAATTAATTAAATAATAAATATTTAATTAACATTAGAACATGGTTAAATGATTAAATGATGAAAGAATAAGAAATAGAATAATTAGTAAGATTATGAGGAAATATGAAATCAGAAGAATAAGATTAATTAGCTTAATTAAATAATTAAAGAATTATTTAATCAATTAGACGAATAATTAGTACATGAACAATGAGACATTTTTAGGTGTCTACATTTGCCCCTCTTTGAGACAATGTCGGAATGATGTTGTTTCAAAGAAAACAAAAAAATTTCTGCCCCAATAATACTTAGGGTGTAGTGCCCCCTCGAGAGATTATTTATGCATTAAAGGTATGTATGATCTCTTGAAAAAAGAAGAATGTTAGATAGAAGAATAGTTAGTTGATTACAGATAGAGATAGGTGATATGAAGATGATATTGAGATAGAATATGAGAGAATGAACCTTAGAATGAAATAGAATAATGTTAGATGATAGAAAATGATTTAGAAAGAGATGATGAGAAAAGAATCAACAAACTAGCAATAAACAGATGAGATGAAAATGAGAATGAATGATTCACAAACCTGTGTCATTATTTATTGCGCAATATATATTCATCACTAAGCCTTATTATTGAACAATGGAGCTTAGCACATCAGGGTATAAGGAACCAAGATGTAAAGATATTTCATTGAAGAAACAAACACGTAGCAGACAAAGAGTGAACCCCTCGATTCTGGGAAATACACTAGGGGTCGAGGTATGTGTGGCACTCAATAGCTGAATGCTCCTATCACAAACACCCACTAGAGCAATTTCCCTAGAACTTAATGGTTCACACCATAAACAACAAACAAAGAAAAAGACAATGCCCATCATGGCTCCTCTAGTCACTTGTGGACATCCTTGAGTAGCATAGGAACATAATCTATCGCCAAATGATAAAAGATAAAGACTGACCCGGACCAAATTCAACAGCTATACTGATCTTGTGCCTTCATTCTCAATTGCTTGATGTGATGGTTGATAATATCTAATCTCAGAAAGTTTCGGACCCCATTTAAGACTGACATGTCTGATTTTTAGTGTATCCTCTTCTATTTAAGACAAGATAATGATCACTTGATATGGATATGATACAATTGATAAGACAATTTGATCAGTTGATTGCAGATGTTTGACTGGATAGTTGTATCCTTGTTAGCTTTGTGTGAAGCGTTTGTTGGATATCTGCTAGGGTATTTGTTTCTTGCGAGACATTTTATTGCAAGTTTTTTGATTGATTGATTGATTGTTTAGATCTTTTCCAAGATATTTTTCGATGTTTTTGGATTATGTGGATAGATATTTGAATGTTTTTTATTGATTTTTTGAGGACTTTTCCAAAGTTTTTAGTATTTTTAATTTTTCACATATTTGAATATTTTTGATTGATTTTTTCAGGACTTTTTCCAACGTTTTTAGTATTTTCACTAGTCTTTCCAATGTTTTTGGATTTTTAAGTTTTCACATATTTGAATGTTTTTGATTGATTTTTTCAGGACTTTTTATGATTTTGTTTGGATTTTTTTAGGACTTTTTATGATTTTTAGAATTTTTTCAGTTATGCCCCCAATGTACAGACCTGTATGACATGATGATCTGCGAAATGCATGCAGAGACAATGAATTTTCGACATGAACTATGTTAATGCAAAATGTATGATGAAGATGCCTTTCCTATTCGAACAAGGTCGACTGTGTTTGTTTGGCATTTTGTAATACACCAATTGAAAATGGAGGTACAAAACATTTAGTAGATAAGCGGTCAATCAATCTTTAAGGCCCTTTGGAACATCCAAATTAACACACTTAGTGACTAGGATTTACAAATGGAGACGTGGAAAACTTCCCCATTGATTCTTGAAACTTTGATCTTCTTTTTCCCGCATGTGTGCAAATGAGTTAATTCTTTCTCTTGTGTTCACTAAAGATCCTTACCATCATATATGACTAGCTACATGGATTATCCTAACTTCAAAAGCATCCCGAATAGTGCCTCGCTGCCAGCAAGCTTGTAGAGCTTCGACGAGGTTATAGACTGTAATTTCTCAAATATTGCTCCATTGCCAGCAGGCATCCATAGCCCTAATGGAGTTACTCACATGTTCCCATAGTCAAGCTTTTTGTCACACTTGTATGCGTGATATTTTGAGATGAATATTTGGCATAGCACTTTTTCTTTCACATTTTATTGCCTTGACTTGTAAGTAATGAAACCTACTTGGGTGTGACAATTACAGCGACACTGAAGTAGAATTTTAGATTTTTCACTAGTCATATGATCAACTAGGTGTCTATAATGAATTAGAGATTTTATTAATGTGTTTGAGATATAGCAATTGATAGATTTTGGGTTAACAAGTCTCAAATAGTAAAATCACTACCCAACCATAAGTAAAGCATCGTCACAAGGTAATGTTGAAAATGAATGACCTTAGGACCTCAAAGACTTCATGTTCGAATATCTAAGAAAGGAAATGACCCTTGATTCTTTTAAATGCAAACAGATGATAAACTTGGACAGTTGCCTTGTTTTATTGGTGCTACTATCTATAATTGTAGAAACTATATGCCATGAAATCTGTGAATATAATGTGCTTGAAAAAGAAACTATATGTGATGCAGTGTTGTGAATAAAATGAGAAGCAAAACCTAAACTAACCCAACCCTTAAATATAATATCGTTTAAGGTGCATGTTGTTCATAGGGTCAGGAAGTTATGTGTAGGTAGTTCATTGATCTTTGTTTGAAGAGTTGGATAAAGATGTCTTTTCCAATAGGATATAAGGACTCAACTAAGTGTACATATTCAGTATCTCCAATGTTGATTTCCTTAATTTTTGGATTTTGTGGATCATCAAAGGGAAATTCAGCTCTAGAACCCATGAATTTAGATATAGCCTTATCATTTTCAAACCAATCCAGTTGTGATATATTCTCTTGCCCTCAGTCTTTCAAGTGTGGGTATATGAGGCAAATAGATTCTAGTTCTAAAGTTATGACATGAGCGAGTGTTATGCCCGTTTTTATTGATGCACTTGAAGAGTATGATGAAGCCAACCAGGTGTTGATCTCATTAGCTGGTGTTATGCTTGTGAATGAAGAAGAAGATGAAACAATTTGGGTGTTGATTTCATTAGCTAGTGCCATGCTTGTTTCTATCACCACTTTGGCATGTGATGATAGCTCACATACAATTGTTGATAAGTTGCTCTGTGTAGTATGATCTGGATTGGTGTTTTCATTGATAAAGGGTTCATTAACAACTTGTGTAGAGCGATTGGGATCATTGGGAGAAATGGTAAGTTTGTTTGAGAGGGAATATTGTGAAGAACATGGAGGATTATGACATGGAGATGAAGGGATGGAGGGACCTTGATCAGGATTTGGAGAAATAATGGGATCTTGTTTAGGAAATGAAGGTAAAGGTATGATTTGATCTTGGTTTGTAAAGGGATTATTAGGGAGGATGGAAGGGATATCTTGATCTTTCTTAGGAGGTGGATGTTGGATGGGACTTGAAAGGACACTTTGTTCTTGAGATGAAAGGGTGTCATTATGAATTGAAAAGAAAAGAGTGAGGGGATCATCATAAGATTCTTGGTCAGTGAGATCTTGATCAAAAATTGGGTAGGATGGAAGTTTTGTTCTTGATCTTTATTTGTTTCAGGGTTCATTTCTTCTGATTTTGGATTATCCCCTTGACACAGGGTTAGAGTTTGGATATGCATGGGAGATTCTTGGAATGTTTCAACATTTTGGCTTGATGAAGAAGGATTTTGAATGAGATCCTTTGACTCGTGACTTGAATGAGATTGGATTTGTACAATGGATAGCCCTTGGGAGGTTGTGTTATTGGATAGAAATGGCATGGATTTTGGTTGAAAGGAGTATGATTTTGGGTGAAATATGTTTGCTTTTGGTTGAATGAATTTTGATTTGGACTTTGGTTGAAAGGGGTTTGATTTTGGTTGAAAGAGATTTGAATGTTGGGTTGGTGTGAATTTTTGAATTGGGCTTTGGTTGAAAGGGGTTTGATTTTGGTTGAAAGAGGTTTGAATGTTGGGTTGGTGTGAATTTTGATTTGGAATTTGGTTGAATGGGTTTTGATTTTGGTTGAAAGGGATTTGATTGTGGTTGAAAGAGGTACTTTGAATGTTAGGTTGATATGAATTTTGTTTTGGACTTTGGTTGAATGGGGTTTGATTTTGGTTAAAAGGGGTTTGATGGTTGGGTTGTTGTGAATTTTGATTTGGACTTTGGTTGGATGGGGTTTGATTTTGGTTGAAAGGGGTTTGATTGTTGGGTTGATATGATTGGTATGATTGCTATAGTGGGTTGAAAGAAAAAGAAGGTTTACATGACTCTAATGTTGGTTGAACTGAGGTAGGAACAATTTTGTCGAAGAATGAAGGTTGGCATGTTTGAATGGTCTCACAAGAAGAAGAAATTTGGCCTGATACTGATTCCCTTGTGGTCATCACTTCTCTCATCATTTTTTCTAACCAGCCCCTATGGTTGTTAGGACTAGTCATGTCTATCACTTGTCGTTGCAAAGTCTTGATCTATTGAGCTGAGGTTTCTATGGATAGCGATGGAATAGGAATGGAAGGGATGAATCCTCCACCTTCCCTATGAAATGTATAATGCCAATCCATGATATTTTCTTGATTGGTTTGGACCTAGGATCACAACATGTAAGATATTTTCTCCATTTCTCTGAATGTGACAATGTTTGATTTGTTAATCTTGACAATGTTTGATTTGTTAATGTTTGGGGTATGAATTTCTAGGATTATTATGCAAATGACGACGGACTAAGACAGACGTATACGAAGTCTAGAAAATGACTAAAATGAGGACGATAATGAGGATGTGAATGAAGACTATGCAAGGACTTATGCAACTTCTAAGGATGTATATGAGGACAATAATAAGGACATAAATGAGGACTATGTAAGGACTATGGACAATAATAAGGACGTAAATGAGGACTATGAAGGACTATGCGAGGACAATGGACGATAATAAGGACGTAAATGAGGACTATGCAAGGACTGAGGATGATAATAAGGATGTAAATGAGGACTATGCAAGGACTTATGCAATTTCTAAGGACGTATATGAGGATGATAATAAGGACGTAAATGAGGACTATGTAAGGACTATGGATGATAACAAGGACGTAAATGAGGACTATGCAAGGACTAAGGACGATAATAAGGATGCAAATGAGGACTATGCAAGGACTTATGCAACTTCTAAGGACGTATATGAGGACGATAATTAGGATGTAAATGAGGACTATGTAAGGACTATGGACAATAATAAGGACATAAATGAGGACTATGCAGGGACTACCTCTGGTCACAAGTATGTGAAATTTTAAGTTTGTATGATTGTCTGATGTTTCGAGATGGACTTTGTTTCCAGTAATTTTGTATGTAGGACAAGTTTTGTGGTTTTCCAAGTCTGAGAACAATTGTCTGGAGGTAGATATAGCTGACTGAACTAGTTTTTCAAACAATCTCAGAGAATTTAGAGATATGTAGGATAGGGCCTGAGATAGCCCAAATGACTGACTCAATAATGTTTTGATACAATGATACATAAAAAGATACAAAAGACAATCTTAGGCTGGAAATTGGACACCATTCAATGAGGCCCCTGCAACAACATACTGAAATAAGACGGACAGATAGAGAGTCTGGCTCCACTCCACAACACACACTTCCCGGGCATTCCAGTCTCTCTTACCCCGAAGATCTGAAGATCTTATCACCGAGGGATTTTTGTCTCATAATTCAAGGTACATGAGGGGTATCTATGGGGTACGATCTGCACTCCTTGAATCACTGAATGTAGGATTTTGGGCTACTAATTTGGTTCTTATTGTAAAATTTTGAGGGGTCCCGATCCAATGATGGATTCTCAGAGCAAGCCACTTAAGACTTTAGTTGAGCTTATCGGTGCAGGGAAGGCCCCCACATACGTCGAATTCACTCAACAATCTAGCCGCCTGACCAATATGTTTATATAGCGACTCGAAAAACCCACTCGAGAGTACGCTGGGAGAGATGATATCCCCAACGCATCCCAATTCGAAGTACCTTTGTGGGGTGATGAAATCCCCAGTCAAAGATACCCCTCTCTACTTGAAATAAAATAAAATAAAATTGAGTGTCGTTGTCACCTTCTTCCTTTCTCCCAAGACCCCGAAGGCGGGTGGAAAGGTAGTTAATGCAACAGTAGGTCCACTCCAAACACGATAAAAGTTCTTTCCGTTTAAAAAAATCAAATGCAAGTTAATCTATGCAGCCTGATTCATATTCATTTTAAAGCCCAAATCAAGGTGTTGAATATGCATGTGCATGTCAATTTTAAACACCAAACTGAAATGTGAAGGCATGCATGTCAATTTTAACTAGTGTTAATTTTAAGCCCCAAACTACATGCATGTCAATTTTAACCAATGTTAATTTTAAGCCCAAATTGAAGTGTTATAGATGCATGTCAATTTTAACCAATGTTAATTTTAAGCCTAAACTGAAGTGTTTATGCATGCATGTCAATTTTAACCAATGTTGATTTCAAGCACCAAAAGATGAAATGTGAGAGCATGAGTGCAATTGATCTAATACTAATTTGATCCTTTCTGTAAATCCGCCACAAGCTGCAAACAGATGATTAGCAGTAAAATCAAATCAATAAAAAACAAAGAACTCAAAATTAACAAAAACAAATGTGTGATGATACCTGCTCGATTGCGTGACCCTGAATAGGCGATTGCATAATACTGTCAGATCGATTGCGTGATCCTAATAGGGCGAATGTGTGATCCTAACAGGTCGATTGTGTGATACTAACAAGGTGATTGTGTGACACACAGGCAGATAACACAAAAAAATAAAAATTGAAACTAAATTTGATCAGAAACCTGCAAAACAGATTGTGAGGCCCTAGCTAGATCTCTCATCATCCATTCAATGTTAATCAAATCATACTTCACCCGATATGAGAGAACTAAGTTGTTGTATTTGTCGATGGCTGGTTGGTCTTCCCAATCTTTTATCTTCTTTTCTGCTTTGAAAATTCTCTGATAGCTTTTGGCCTGCCTTCTTTGTTCCTTTGTCCTTCTGGCACCTGAAATCCTAGCTTGCACCTTATGTGCCATAAACTGTTATAACAAAAACATGCAATAAAAATAATTTGTTTCCAAATTTACTGAATTTCCTGCAGAATTACACAAATCAAAGAACAAAAAGGAAATAAGAATAAAAATAACAAAACAGTAATTTTCTTAGCAAATGTGTAATGATATCAGAGCGAATGCGTGATCCTAAAAGGTCAATTGCGTGACCCTGAAAGGTCGATTGTGTGACCCCAAAAGGTCAATTGCGTAGTCTTGTCTATGTGATTGCGTAATGATGTAAACATGAATGCGTGACGAAGAGATCTGTCTTGAAATCCATGCAAAACCTGCAAAAAAAGAAGAAATTCGTACGATCTGCAAAAATAACACATAAAACAGAGAAGGTTAATTAGTTTTTGTTCACGTCAGGTTCACCAAAATGTTGCATGTAAAATAATTCATCTTTATCCAAAGCATATCAATTATAATTCAAAGGGAAATCATGAATCCCTATCTAATCAGATAATTCAACAAACAGACAATGAAATAATGCAAATAAGTAATAGGAATGTAAAATATATTAATCAAAACTCCCTATTCCATGATCGCATATAGCTTCCATTGTTCTTCTCCTCTCTGTGGTATGATGGCTCTCAGATATTGTGCTGGCAACTTGCAATTGACACAAAGATTCAAAGTTCATGATTATTGAAAATGGAGATTGAATGCTCAATTTATAGATTATTGGAGAAGATTGATTGAAAGGTAGAACATATTGATCAAGAGGTGGAACTCAGGTGAGCTCACATGAAAATTGATAGTTGAACTACCGATTTAGAGGTGAAACATAATAGATTGAATAGATTAATTGAGTCAACTGATTGAGAAAAAGCTAATTGAAGGAAGAAAAAGAATGATTGGAGGAAATTAATTGATGACAAAGAAAGCTTTATTTAGAAAAAGCTAACTAAAAGATAGAAATAGAGATTGGAGAGATTGCAGAGATAGTGATTTAATTAATTAATTTAGCATGTGCTTGCACTTTAAATTAGATTTTTAATTTAATCTTTGCATGAGATTTATTCAAATAATTTGAGTTTATTTTAAATTCAATTTAGTATTTGAATATATTTAGAACTTGACTTTGATTTTCAATTTGATTTTTGAAATCATGCACATGTATTTGAATTTAGAAGAAAATAGAAGATTTTCAAATTAAATGAAATTAGAATTTGGGGATTTGGAATTAGAAATTAAAAGAATTAATTAGCTAATTAAATAATTTAAAGAAACTATTTAATTATTTTAGAAATGGAGTTTAATTAAATAATAAAGATTATTTAAATTAAAGGATTGAATCACAATTAATTAAATAACAAACATTTAATTAATATTTAGAAAAGGGTTGAATGATTAGATGATTAGAAATAGAAATAGAAATTGAATTTATTTAAATAATAAAGATTGTTTAAATTAGGGAATTAATCAAAATTGATTAAGTAATAAATATTTAATTAACATTAGAACATGGTTAAATGATTAAATGATGAAAGAATAAGAAATAGAATAATTAGTAAGATTAGGAGGAAATATGAAATTAGAAGAATAAGATTAATTAACTTAATTAAATAATTAAAGAATTATTTAATCAATTAGACGAATAATTAGTACATGATCAATGAGACATTTTTAGGTATCTACACTATTTATCCTCACCCACTTGTCAAATCCACTTTCATGTCTAAACCCCCTTCTAGATTCTTCTAATGCATTCTAATTAGCCTAATTCCCTCCTAAACATTTGCACATTCCTTAAGAAGGGGCCACTTCTCATAGAACATGCAAAGTCTTTATAAAGCATTAAAGGCTTTATTTCTTCAACAAGATAACCTCCAAAGTCTTCCAAACTTGCAAGGCTCTTACATAACCACTAATGGTCAACTCACCTTTTAACCCTTGGTTGGAGACTATCTCTTTAACCCAACCATCCTTTTAACTCATGGGTCTCTTCAAGCATTCATTGCTTTGACCATGGTTATCCTTTTAACCTTTCACAAGAGTTTATCCTTTGGATAAAAGTTTTATCCATTAACTCAACCTTAACCAAACCCCCTAAGGTAACCACCATGTCTTCTTATGCATTAAATGATTCTTCCCTCACCTCTCAAGCCTTCTCATGGTGACAATTGTCATCATTGCATTGGTTTGAAAGTGTCACATGGATTGAGAATCATGCAATCCTAGCCCTTCACAAACCATATCAATCTTGACCCTTCAATCCATTATTTTGCCTATAAATAGAGCCTTATTCCTCAAGAAAAAAAGGAAGCATTTTAGCTTTCTCATAGTGATTCCACTTCTACCATTTTCATAGCAATAGGAAGTATCATTTATCAACCATTTTGAATCTCCATTTAGCATCCATGGTTGGTGCTGAGAACTGAGAGCTACACTCATCTAGATCTTGGAGAGGATAAAAACAAGGAAGAAGATAAAAGGGAATCATGGGAGAATCTTAGGGAGTCTCTTCTCCCTTATTTTCATTTGATATTGCTTCATTTTTATGCTTTTTAATCTCTTTTGGTATGTATTGGAAGGTTGTTAGAATTTGTTGTGTTTATTTGGTTTTTGGTTGAGACTAACAACACTAACTCTTTGGTTCTTTGGCTTGTCCCCTTTTCAGTGCATCAATACACACACACACACATATGTATTTATATGTATACACACACATGTGTATATAGACATGTACATATATACATATATGTATATATGTATACACACACACACACATATATGTATGTATGTATGTATGCATGCATGTATGTATGTATGTATGTATGTATGTATGTATGCACATATATATATGTATATGTGTATGTACACACACACACACACACACACACACACACACACACACACACATATATATATGTATATATATACACATATACATACATACATATGTCTTCCTCCATATCTCTATCCTCATATCCCTCCCTATCACACACACACATACTATTTCAACCTCCTTATATCTCTCTCTTTCCCTATCTCTCCCTCTCTCTATATCTATTACTATCTATTACTAGTCTCTACATCAACCTCTCTCTCTCTCTCTAGCTCTTTATCTTTCTTTCTAATACTCTTAATATCACTCATTTTCCCTCTCTATTTGTTGAGATCTCTCTAACCATACATTTCCCCACCTCTCTCTCTATCCCCATCTCACTATTACTCTACCCATCTCTCTCCTTCCCCATCCCTCTCTATCTCTATAGATCATCGTCTCTCACTCTCTCCATATATATAGAGTTATCCTTGCTCTATCTATATATTTACCTCTCTCTCTCTCTCTCTCTCTCTCTCTCTCTCTCTCTCTCTCTATATATATATATATATATATATATATATATATATATATATATTTATTTATTTCCCTCTTCCTCTCCCCCTCTATCTTCCTATCTCCCCCTTTATCTCTAGATATGTCTCCCCGTCTCTTCCTGTGTCTCTTTCTAGACGTTTATATCTATATATCTTTATCTCTCTAGCTCTAGCTCTCACTCTCAATATTTTTCCTTCCAATCCCTTGTATCTCTAGACATGTCTCCCTCTCTCTTCTTCTCCCTCTTCATATACCTCTATATTGATATATCTTTACCTCTCTGGCTCTATCTCTCATTGTTTCCTCTTCCATCTCACCCTCTATCTCTATCTTGTTATCTCCCTATCTCTCTACCCCTTTATCTCTCCCTTTTTCAACCTCTCTCTCTCTATCACCTCGTATCCTCTATCTTTATCTTTCTATATCACCTTCCCTATATACACATCTCTATATATCCCTCTCTCCTCTCTCTGTCTCTGTCTTCCTCTCTATCTATATTCCCTAGTTCTTTATCTCCTTACCCTTTTCTCCATCTCTCTCGTTATTCCCCTCTTTCTCTCTTCCCATATATCTTTGTCTCTATCTCTGTCTCTCCCCATTACAAACATAACATGAGCCTATTCATAATGAAGCATGATTGTCTTCTTGATTTAACTATCAGTTCTCCACTTCAATACCTTTTTGTACAAATTATATTATTTTCTAAATTGTCTCAATTGACCTCATGTACTACACAAATGTATGCAAATAGTATACCAATGTTTTTCCTAATTGACCTTCCATATGTATTCGATGTATCCATTTCACACCAAGGTGCAATTGCTAGTTAACATGCACTTATCAAGAATAAAACAAAGATATCAAAAGCAAAACTACTCCAATTCTAGCTTTGCATAACATGGTTTTCTTACCTTAAGAACAAGTATATGAGAAAAAGGAAGGCTTCAAAAACCTTGCACGACAAGAAAGCTCAAAAAAAAAGTAAAGAAAAAAAAAGCTTACATGAGAAAATAAAAATAAAAAAAAATAGAAAATCTCACACCAAAATTCCTTTTTTCAGAGATTTTATGTACATCGCCCATCTGTAGTTAGGGGTTTTATTTCTAAGTCAAATTTCATTATGTTCTCCATTTGAAGAGCTTAGTCTGGAGCAGTTTTCTCCATCTACAAAGCGTGAAGAGGCATGAATCCTCATCTACTCTATTGTTTTCTTTGCTGAAAACTTTTTTTTTGGTTTTCCATCCTCTTATAAATTGTTCATCAAATTATTTGCAGAAATGGGTGCTACAAAAGTGGTCATGCAACAATAGTCTATATATGGAGTCCTTATGACAACAACAGAGGGTGAGGTTTTGTCGTATTTTTTTTTCTTTGCTTCTGATATCATATATTTGTATTTTATTGCTTTTCTTTTCTAGGGTTTCTGTTTTTGCTTCTCGGGCAACTATACTAATGCCATGTATCAACATTTTATAGAATACGATTATATACTCGACATGCTCTTCAATGATTAGCTTAAGACCATGATGTTCTCTGTTCTTTTCCCCTTCTTTAGGTTGAAAATTTCAGGGTTTTGATTTTATTTATATTTATTCGGATACATGTTATTACTTCAATTAATTGGATCTTTAGTAGTGCAACATTTTTAAAAATAATTTTCTTAGGTTAACTGTTTGCAGATTAATAGTTCCTGCAATGAACTATTTATGATGAATAGTCTTCTCATACGACAAATCTCTCATTATAATTTTTATTACCTTTACAAAACTTGTGTTGCAATAGCGGGGGCCAATTACCTACGCAATTGCGGCAAATAGAAGAATGTCAACTGGCTATAGCATTCTCACAAGGGATTACTCTAAGATTTGCAAACTATGAGTCCTTAAAGCCTTGACTCTAATAGTCATTTCTTTTTTATTAAAGGCGATAATATGCGCCATTCTTTTAAATTGCAACACTTTCCTGGAGCAAAAGGTCGGCGTGCACCTTCCTTTAGTTTTTCTTGGTAGAAAGGTTGGCATGCACCTTCCTTTAATTTTTCTTGGTAGAAAGGTCGACATGCACCTTCCTTTAATTTTTCTTGGTAGAAGTGAAACCAAGGTAGCATCTGTCGTACTGAACATTTGGTATACTAAACCTCAAATATGGAAAAGGTAAAAGACAAGAGAAGATGGGAGGGAATGCTACTATAGACATGGGGGGGAGGGGAGGGAAGTATAATGCCCACTTTTTACCCAAGTGAACATCACTAAGAAGTAGTGTTTTTTATTTTTATTTTGAAACAACAACATACCACATAAATATTAAAGGCGATTATGATCATACTCACCATAACCTCCAACTAAAACAATAGATAATAATGATTCTAATTTAAATAATACTCTACAAACATACATGTTACTTCATACCTGAGTTCCTCTTCCCTGTATAGTACTTGGCTCAACCTGCTGCATGTTCCTCCACATATGTCTACACCTCTAGATGCACAATGTCAGATCTATTAAATTCTAGATACATGATCGATGAGATAAATTATACTATTACTTTAATTGGATTGATCATCTACCATCAAATGCACAAGGTTAAATGCATACATAGGAAAGAACTCAGCAAGACCAAACAACCTAGAAGAGCTAGACCTAAGGGCTAGACCTGAAGTCTCAGGGGCTCATTGTAGATGGCCTTGCCTACGTGAATGCGTAGAGACTTTGTAGTTCGACATAAAAATCATATAAATTTATAAAAGCAGGTACACAACCCTTTCTAGGGCTTCATACCCTATACAATTCCCCTCGTTGGATGCCACCCACTTAGGTGAGATAGAGATGAACAAATGATAAATAGTTCTATTATATGGATTAGAAAAACAAAGATCTCCTCTCAAAGGTTTCACAAAGACAAATATAATTAACTAACAACATTTGATCATAGACCCAATAAATACTTTAGAAACATAATCTCTTGAGATACTATAATTTTGGTGCATTCATCAATTGGGATTCACTTCATTGATCATAATTTAGAAGGCACTAAATATAAATAAAGCAAAGAAATGTTTGAAGCTAAGGTCTATACTAGGTACATGGATAGGTCCTCCCAAGAAATTATATTCATCTATATGACATACATTTGTCCCACTCAAGCATTCATGGTTGACTCTAAGAAGCAAATATAACTCACCCTATAGGAGCTACAAAATTTGTTTGATTACACAATTGATCATTACTAACTTCCAACCCTAAACATAAGTATGCTCCCCTAACACAATAATTCTACATAGGATACATAAATCATGCATTTGAATACATATAAAGATCAAGTTTAATTCATATATACACCTTATCACTTTTAGAATTCATATGCATGTCATCTAGGGTACTAAGAGCACAATCTAACCATCTTGATAGTAAATGTATGATTTAGGACTAGACTAAAAGAATTGTTGATATAATACATCTATTGCACATTTTAGGTTATTCAATCTACTTAGAGGTGACTGTCAAGTTCATCCTTTTTTTTACTATAATTAATAACATATAACTACTCCTCTCTCTCTAAATAAAAACATCCCTTGTTGATATAAGCAATAACTATTTTATTATAAGTTACTATGTCTTCTACATAACACTCATGACACTTTAAGAATATAATTGCTTTGAACAAAATGAGTTTAAGAATATTCTAAAAAACTACATCCTACCATTTTCAAATACTAGATTAACATTCAATCGTAGACAAAAAATAATATCAAAATAGGGGTGTAGACATAAGGTTACCAACCACCCCTAAGAGCCTCTCAAGATACGATAACTTGACCAAAATTAAAACCCTAAGGTGATCTAAAGATCTTAACAAACTTAATAGAATAATGCAACAAGATCTTAAGGTACAACATATCAAAAAAATACATCATCACTATTAACTATCTAAATTAAATTAATCATTACATTAACATTATTAATCATGGGTTTGATTTTAATTAACAATAATAAAGAAACAATTTCAATAACACTAATATTAACATTATCGTCTTAAGGATGTAGTTAATAGAAACAATAAGGAAACAATTAAATAATATTAAAAAATTCAAATGATATAAGTATATATAAAATTTCAATTAAAAGAACATAACTATATCATCAATTTCAATTCTACAATAACTTTACAAGACACGTCTAAAAGAAATGATATTATTGTGCGGAAACATAATAACAAGGAAGATGCAAACCTAAAATTAAAACTTCTTACGTTTAGGAGGAAGACTACTTTCTAATAAACCCCATCATACAACTCAAGCCTCCAGAACACTATAATGTAAATAGATATTACTCAGATAAATCCTAAAATCAGATTATAACTTTGTATACATATTTTTACTATATTTATTTTACCTACACTATTTATGGTTATGTATAAAGTCATTATAAGAAGAATAATCAATCTAGTAAATGTTAGATTCATATGCCCCACCAAACATTATCTTATCTATTTCTTGTTATATCTTTAATAAAATAATAAAAGTAATAAAGTCTAGTTCCATGTAAATATATTAATTTCATGGGCCCAGATAAACATCATGATTTTTAACTTATTTATAATAAGGGAATAAATTATCAATGACTAATTTTAGAATATTTTAAATTCCTATATCCCATTAGATACCATTACAATTATTTTCTTAATTACATATACAATAATTCTATAAAGTATATTGTCTTTTAAATCCCCACTCAAAGAAAGACATATTTTGCCTTGTAGCTTTTTCCTTTATAGAAAGAGAGAATTCCACTTTCTTTCTTTTCTCTATATTTAAAGATAGGGAATTAACATGTCACGTGAGAAAGAGTTTCCATATAGGGGAGAGGAGTCAGTACATGATCACCATAACTTCACACTTCTCAAATCATATGTGGACATTTTTTAAAAAAAATCAATTTTACACAACAACTTACTTGTCAAGTCCCCTACTCAAAAACAAAATTTCAAGCCCATATGGTCAAATATGATGCCACATCAACATGCATTTTTGTGAAGGTGTCCAAAATGGTCCCAAATTTTCATAAGATCCATACGTGTGTACTATGTCATGTTTAATTGTGTGCTGATGTGGCATCACATCATTGGCTTGTTTTTTAATTTTAGAGGTACTTTTCTAAGGATAAGCATTGACATGACATTTTTAGGGCACCACTATTGGTCTAAAAGTATGTACTATAACATGTATTGGTACCCCTATCACCTACTCGTCCCTCTCCCCTACTAATGCTAATTTGAAAAGGAAACACATCGCTCCCTTTTATGTGCTACTTTTAAAAATAAAATAAAATAAAATAAGATAAACTTTAACTTTTTATGTAAGGACCCAAATTCTATTTATTTAGAGCAATAATAGGCAAGGGGAAATTCTCTAATATTACTTTGAGACTATCTAGAACGTTGTAATATAACAATTTTTGCACCAAAGAACTCTAATATCTAAAACAACAATCATACATTATCAATTATTAAGGGTCCAGACAGAACGTAACCCTAAAACTAATTGCAAACATTCAAGCACCATAGTATACTTTAATGCTAGATTGAAAATAACCTGGGCATGAGGATGCAAGTCAGTTGAGCATCATGATTTAACTTGGGCCATTTATTGATTTGGCGAGGTGAATTTGGGCGCATGGGTTTTGGAATGGAGCATGGGATCTCCCTATCCACACAAAGAAAGGCAACACCCTATAGATGGTAGCAAATGAACAACAACAATAAAAGCTCGAGTTAAAAGAAGAATGCCTTAGGAAGATGTTGAATGAGATGTTGTAGGCAATACACAAAATGGAATAGTATCGGAGGCTTAAGAAATTTCATGCAATAGCATTTATGACGAACTTTCATGCAATAGTTTTTAATTTAGGTTTAGATTTACAATTATTTTAAATTTTTTTGTCTATTTTATGAAAAAAGAATAATAAAATAAAAGCTATTAGAAGTAGTTCAATTTATAATAAAAAAATTTTCTATTAAATTCAAATTATTGTACAATCATTATATTTTAAATTTTTCTCTCTCTACCCCCTCTCTCTATTACTTGTCTCTATCACCTCCTTTATTTGGTATTATCTCCCCCTCTACCTCTATCTTCTTATCTTGCTCCATCTCTTTGTCCATCACTCCTATTCTCTTTCCCTCTCTGTGTATATGTATGTATGTATGTATATGTATATGCACACACACACACACACATACATATACATTATATATGTACATATATATGTGTCTGTGTGTGTGTATACATACATATATGTATATATGTATATATATACATATATGTATGTATATACATATATGTATGTATATACATATATATATACATATATGTATATACATACATACATACATACATACATACATACATACATACATATGTCTTCCTCCCCGTCTCTATCCTCACATCTCTCCCTCTCACTCATACACACACACACACTCCCTATTTCTCCCTCTCTATATCTCTCTTTCTTTCCCCATCGCTACCTCTCTCCCTCTCTCTATATCTATTACTCTCTATTACTTGTCTCTACATCAACCTCTCTCTCTCTCTCTCTCTCTCTCTCTCTCTCTCTCTCTCTCTCTCTCTCTCTCTCTCTCTCTCTCTCTCTATTTGTTGATCTCTCTGTAACCATATCTTTCCCCACCTTTCTCTCTATCCCCATCTCACTATTACTCTACCCATTTCTCTCTTTTGTTGGAGTAATCAGGTTATTTACTTAATTAATTAAATCATATTGATTTATTAATTAAGTCACCTTTTACTTTATTTTCACTTAAGTTAAATTTAAGAAGCTAAACTTAGGCCCATTAATAAAATGATTCCTTTTAAGGTTTTTTAATTTTAGGTTTTGATCTCCTTTTATAAGAATTGATCCATTTGTAATCCTTACACTAATTATTATTATTGCATATTGTTTTTTGCTTCAGGATTTCAGAGCACCTTGTTTGTGTTTTAGTATATGTTGCACGTGACAAGTTATTTGCATGTAGGTGTTCACTGGGTTCTATGAGGTTGTATTTCACAACTTTAACATGGTATTAGAGTTTTAGATCTGTCACTTCTTGTTCATCTTTTGAGGGATCTTGTCTTGAAAGTGAAGTTTGTGTGCATTTTTCAGTCTTTTTTAACCTCTCCATTATGTCTGAACACTCGAATTAGTTAAGATTGACTTATGGTTTGTCAATTTTAGATTCACGATGCCAGATGTGCGAGGGGGTTTGAACATTTTGTGCATTTCCAGATTGAGAAGGTACCTGCAATTTTGAAGCATTTTGAGCCCAAACAGACCTCACCATTGCGTCCGCAATGGCCAAAAACCCCCAAATCATCTATCAAATCGTCAAAATTGGAGGCCAGATTTTTTTTTTATGATTTTTGATGCCCTGCAAAATGGCACAAGGTTAGCAAATGATAAACAACACAAAAAGACACAAAACCGTCAGATCGTTAGTCAATCAAAAACTAATCTAAAAAGGCATACCAAGAGAGACACTAAAAACATGCTAATATATCTAACTAAAGAAGCAAAGATAATGAGACATCTCCAAATGCCTCTTAGCATGGTCTTGGTTCCTTTCTCCCTTGTTCCTCTCCTCTCCAAGTTCCAAAATAGTGTAGCTCTCAGCAGCTTTTTGCACTATGGATGCTTATGGAGGATTGAGATGGTGGTATTGTGCTTCAAATATGAAATGAGAAGCTAATGCTATGCTATTGATGCTAAAATGATATATTTTAGCCAAAATAACAAGATATTAGATTGCCTATGCTAAAATGCTCTCTTAAAATGCCTATAGCTTAAATGCATACAAGTTTTCAGGATCTGGATTATGAAGAAATGGGCTCTATTTATAGAAAAAATGGAGCAATGGATGGTTGAGATTGAGCAATCTCAACAAGGGTCAGGATTGAATGATTTCAAATCCATGTGAGGGCTTTCAACCCAATCCCAGGATGACAAGTGTCAATGTGAGATAGGTTGAGAGGGGAGGGAATAAGCATTAAATGTCTGATATGACCTTGGGATTTTAGAGTCAAGGTTGGTTGAATGAATAAAATCTTTATTCAAATAATAAAGCTTTTATCCAATGGATAAGCTCTTGTGCAAATGTGAAATGGATGAATATGGTCAAAACAATAAATGTTTGGGGGGACAAGTTTGAAATAACCATAAATGGTTATGTAAGAGCCATAAATGGTCATGTAAGAGCCATTAGTGGTCTTGGAAGACTTTGGGGGTTAATTTGTTGAACACACAAAGCATTAAATGTTTTTCAAAGACTTTGGAGTCTTTGAGAAGTGACTCCATTTTGCTTAGGAATGTGACAATAATTAGGGGATGGATTAGGCTAATTAGGAAGGGGTTAGAAGAATCTAGAAGGGGATTAGATTTTTGCAAGTGGATTTGGTGGGTGAGGGAAAATAGGATTTTATTAAAATAAAAATTCATTTATTCCAATAAATGTGTGCAAGTTGCATTTGTAGGAAAATGCAAGTGGGGTGGGGATAATGATTTAAATAAATGTTTTATTTAATTTATTTAAAAGAGGAATAGGGGGATTTCATTAAATAAATAGATTGTATTTATTTAATTGATTTGAATTTGATTTAATGAATTAATTAAAATAAATTGAATAATTTATTTAATTAATAGAAGAATGTTTGGGGATGAATTAATTAAATATTAATTTAATTAATTGATGGCTAGTGGATTTTTAATCAAATAAATACGAAATATTCATTTAATTAAACTGGACAGATTTGTGTGACTACATTTGCCCCTATTTGAGGTGGTGCGGTTTATCGCGTCGTTTCAAAGAAAGAAAAATTGGTGTGAAGAAATGCCCCATAAAATGTAAATTTAATGGGTGGTATGCCCTCTTGAGAGATGGGCCGAAAATTTTCGAAAAATCAGGCGATCTCTCGAAAAAGAATGAAAATTGGCAGGGTGGTAGAAGAGAAGAAGTTAGCCATACGGGTGAAAAATAGAAGAAAACGGGGGAAACATGGAGAAATGGGGGGCTCAGGAAGTTCACGGGGACCACGGCGGTGAGCGGGGAGAAGGTACGGTGACCACGAAGGGTATAAATGGGGGGAAAGGAGTGAAAACAGGATCATTTGTGACCGCAACCAGTTGAAAATGAGAGCTCTGATAGTGACATTTGGAGGAGCGAGTAGCAGCTAGGATGCCGATTCTGATCACCGAGCACAAATTCGAGTGAGTCCAACGGTTTCAGCGCCCAGAGGACTACGGACCAGCGGTACGCAAATTCGAAAACTTAATTTTTGTGCATTTTTGATAGGTTTTTAACTGAGTCCAAGTCAAGTTGGAGCAAGAGCGCTGGAACTTTGGTTTTGGCGCTTTTGCTCCATAAACTAGCGCTATTGTGCCGCAATGGCGCTATGGTGCCCTTGTTTGAGTGTTTTTGCCCTAAATTAGCGCTATTGTGTACAAGTTGTAGCACTGTTGATTAAGTAGCGTTATTGCTGGGTTAATTGAGCGTTATTGAGTTAAAATAGCGCTATTGTATAATGGTTTTAGCGTTTTTGCAGTTGTAACGCTATAGTATAGCTTATTGAGCGCTTTTGTTATAGTTGTAGTGCGATTGTTGAAAACTAGCGCTTTTGTTGGTTTAATAGCGCTTTTGCTTGAGGATAAAAAGATGCTCCAGTTTGGATGAAGAAAATCTCTCGATGCCTAATGATGGATGGTTGGCGATGTGAAGTGGGAGTTGTTTTGAACCATAGCAGCCTGATGAGACTTAGGTCATTTGTTAGGATAAATGTCCGTTGAAGTCTAGGTAGCCATGATTGCTTAGCTGTTGAGACCCGAAGACACTTGATCAAAGTATCTGTTGATAGTCTAGGTTTAAACTTAAGAAAGTTTGAAAAAAAAACAACTAACAGTGATTGATGAATGTCCATGTGTAGGAGGATCTGCGCGTGTTGCAGTTACGCGAGCGCCATCCTGCGACACAGGGGTTGCGGGATCGATTGACTCAGGCGGAGATAGACTGCATTGCCGCGACTGGATTATACGAGGTGATGAACATGCCCGTGATTCGTATGAATCACAGATTGATCACAGCACTGACAGAGCGGTGGCACAGTGAGACGTGCACCTTTCATTTGGCACAGGGGGAGATGACTATGACCTTGGAGGATGTGTGGTGCATCCTACGGATTCTGATTCGAGGAGAGCTAGTCACATACGATAAATCCTGGGGGACTGTGGCCGTGCAGCGGATTTTTGATGAGGATGTGTTCATTGATGATGGCTCGATCACGTGGGAGGATATAGCGGCACTGTATGAGCCACTTCCAGCAGTTTTGTCAAGGATCGTGGGAGGACTGCTGTGTCCAGATAGGCGGTCACATGGGTTGGCGGTGGGATGGGGACAGGTTATCGAGATGATGATGACCGAGGGGACCCGATTTGCATGGGGGTCATGCGTGCTGGCGCACATGTATCAGGAGCTTCATGAGGTAGTATACCGGGGGAGGGGTTCCTTAGCAGTGGGCATGACGCTGCTGCATATTTGGGCATGGGAGCACCTACCAGTGACTCGACTAGTGAGTCTTAGATTTCGGACAGTGGACCAGCCGTACATGTTTATGCACAGTGGCATGATGAGTCAGCCCCACTTGGGGAAGTTAGAGTGGTGGTGGCATGCATTGGATGACCTGGATGCAGTGATATGACGGCTATACTTGGAGTGTGAGCCATGGGATGATGACGCAGAGGCACTGCCTTATGTTTTCATGACCCAATTTCTCATTGGGAGGACCTCATACCATGTAGAGAGACAGGTGCCTGGGAGAGTGATGAGGTAGTTCGGACGGCAGCAGGGACTGCCTAGCGGATCTGGAGAGTATGCATGGGTGATTCGAGAGAGGTATGCATGGGGTCCAGTGCTACCTTATGATCAGGCACTAGTAGAGTTTTAGACACTGCAGGCGAGGCCATGGGACCTACGACCGAGGGTCGTTGACGCAGGGGTGACAGATGAGTACACGCAGTACCGGGCGGCGCACCCGATCCTACGGATATTGGATCTAGCAGAGCCGATCCTAGCGTTTGAGGATGAGAGGGGACGAAGACGGAGGAGGGCAGGAGGTTGAGGAGATGGAGGAGGTGGAGGTGGAGGTGGAGATGGAGGAGATGGAGGTGGTGGAGGTGGAGGAGGTGGAGGTGGAGGATTGGGGATGCAGAGCCAGCGGAGAGGGAGAGGTGGACTGCCTTTACAGATATCCCAGGGACCATTGATACCGAGAGGAGTTCAGCTGAATGGGAGGGGGATGGAGAGGGAGATCCCGATGGACAGAGGAGAGGGGACTACTAGAGAGGGAGGTGTAGGGGAGGCAGCTATGGACACCGGGGAGGGAGCCACTGGAGATCTGCAGGATCACATTATAGTGCGCTTGCAGACTCGGATAGAGGATTTGGAGGCAGAGGTGGCAGCTAGGGATGTGCAGCTATTTGCACGGGAGGCAGAGCTGACGGTGGTGCTGCGGGAGAGAGATACTGCAGTGGAGAGATTGGCGGAGCTGCAGGAGAGAGTCTGTGTTGGAGTAGGAGCACAGGGGCCTACAGGGGAGGTGATGAGGGAGATGCGGCGAGCTCAGGCGGAGATAGAGTACTGGTGGGGGTTATATGAGCAGGTGGTGCCGGTGAGTCAGCGAGCTCTCAGTTATTCGCAGATGCGGTAGGCGAGATCAGAGCGATCACAGAGGATGCAGAGCAGTGGGGGTGTGATGGGTCCTTTGAGGAGGGAGAGATCAGGGGATGCAGGAGGGAGTGGTGGTTCGATGAGGCCTCCACAGAGAGATGGATCAGGTGGTGCAGACACCAGTGGTGGAGCAGGGGGAGGTGTGGGGACAACATCTGGCCAAAGTGGCATTTGAGAGAGCATTTTTGCATGCATATATGTATTGTATCATTGTCTATTTTTTGGACTGTATCTTGGATGGCTCTTGGTAGCCGATTTTGTAGACTTCATTGTACTCTGATATATGAGATGATATATATGAGGAGATCCCATATTTTGATGATATGTAGTTGATTATGTATGGATGTTTGTGATGAGTTTATGTGTACATGTATGCATTTGATGAGATGTTTCTTATATGCATGTTTTTATGATGTGGGATACTGACATATGAATGCAGGTTTATGTATGTGATGTTTTGTTTTGTTGATGCGATGCTTTTATGTATGTAATGCCATGATGATGATGTATGCTTATGATGTTTTATGAACAGGATTTTTGGTGTTTCCTATTTTGATATAATGATGAGATGATTTATGTGATGATGTTAATGCAATGGTCGAATGAGTGATGTTATGTATGAATATGCATCTAGATGTTTTTAGATGAATGTAATATGGATAAACAAAATGTAAAGTACAAATGTTTATATGATAATGTGTTAAATGAATGCATATGCAAAATGGATATAAAATGTTATGAACCAATGTGTTTTGGAAACAAATGGATTTATGATTCTAAATGCTTTAAATATGTTTTTAAGTACAAATGATAATGTGATGATACTATAACTAATGTTTTAATAACTGCACCGTAATGCAATTAAAAAGATGATAATGAATGCAATGTGAATGAATCCTAAAATGAGCATAATAGGATACTTAGTTAATGGATGAAATGAATGCACCTTTTCACTAAATGGATAAATGAATGTATACCATAATAAATGATAAAAAATGGTGATGGATAATCGACACTATATGAATGCTTAGTAAAGGACTTAATATAATCAAAGACAATTTAATCCCACGAATAAATCTACTTATTTATGATTGATGCAATGATGCAAATGATTAATGAAAACTAATGTCAAAATGAACTATATGCAATGTTAAGTTAAAATGACGTGAATGTACTTAATGCAAGATGTAACTAAATGTTTAATGCAAGATGCAACTAAATGTTTAATGCAAGATGCAACTAAATGTGAGGATGATATGATCATGAGGAATGCAAGGTTTGTAAGACTTTGCATGATGCATTGATGATGTATTAGAGTACTCGATCGTGATTGTATCCAAGACCAGCTTAATTTGCACATTTGCATATAAAGCCTATATATGAATGAGCGAACGGATGGGTGATATGCAACGAAATGCAATATATAAACAGATGAGATGAAATGACGATCCATAGTGCTCTATTTTCATCATTGAGCTTTAAAATGTTGGAAGAGAATACAAGCATCTTGACATAATGATTCAAGATGACCTGAGTATTCCTTACATGGATTTTATATATCAAGTTAATACAAACGACTTGATATAAGGGTCAAGTTGACCAGAGTATTGCTTGTGGAACAGACAAGGATTTATCGCCGTTCATGCATGACTTGGATCGTCCTCCTTGATCTTAGGCTGATCATATCCTGAGACAAGTGCATACCGTACTAAGAGATAAAAACCTTTATCCAGTTTGGATGAGGTAGGAGGAACCAAAGGAAGAGCATTGTACCTGCAAACAAACAGTATATACATAAAGAATAAAGAATAAGGATCCTTGGTAATGGTTCATGCCCATATGGTCGAGGTATACGCTATAGTCAACAAGCTGTAGTGATCTATGACTGTATTTTGCATATGATTACGTAGCTTGGTGAACTTCCCACGTAGACACCATTAGTACATGCCCCAGAACTTCATCGGAAATAATGCGCAAACGATACCAAACAATGTTGAAAGATCCCGATACAGATAAACGAATGATTGTACTCACAAATCAACCAAGTATTTGATAGCTTAACATAATTTTCTTGTCAAAGAAAACGTCACTGTTGTCTTTGTTTTGGTAAGGAAGGATGCATCCTTGTTGAAGACAGTTTTAAGTGTTGATGTTGATTGTGTGGTTTGATTGATAAGTGGTCATCGTGTGAGTATTTTGTCAATGCTTGTTTTGGTATCTGCATGGATGAGTATGTACAGGTGTTGCCATGTTTTTGTGTGATTTTCGATGTTTTGTCGATGTTTTTGGATATTTGAATTGTTTTGAATGTTTTTTGGATTTTGTGTTGAGACATTTTTGAATGTTTTTGGTATTTTGATGATTGCTTGAATGAAGAACTTAATGAATCATAAGACAATGTAGAAAACACTTCCATCAATAGGTTAAAGGCATTGCCCCTAGTTTGGACATGACTATGAAAAAGCGGGATGCAAGATGTATGGAGTACTAGCATAATTGCAGATGAATAACAAGCCATGGTTTTGGATGGATGGATGTATGTATGAAGTAGATGTGATCGCAACAAGTCTGAAAGACAATGGAGCCATAGCCTTTACAAGTGGCGCCTGTTTGCCAGGTTTTCGTCATCGCACTTACCCAAGGTACCACCAGAGTGGTTGTTCATCGTTTGGATGCATGATTTTTCTCTTACTCTTTTTGGTGTTTTTGTGTTTTCTTCAGGTCATTTATCTGGATGTTTTTTTGATATTTTCTGGTTATGTAGGGGAGCCTGATGCTCTGTACACCTTAGGTATAAAACCGTTTTAGGTGCATACTATTGATTGGATCTGCAAGCGGTTCTCCTTCTGATGTAGCCAACTGATATGCCCCGGACCCAAATACAACAGTGACAACATATGGGCCTAGCCAGTTTGATTCAAACTTGCCCTGATGTTCTCTGTTTGGTTGGTTGCGAGGATTCTCTCGAAGAACAAGATCACCTACCTCAAATGTACGAGGTCTAACTCGGTGATTGTAGCTTCTGCTCATGCGCTGCTGATAGGCTTTGAGATGATTGTATGCAGCTTGTTGTTTCTCATCTAGCAACTCTAAGTCCTGAAGACGGGATACTCTGTATGCTTCATCATCTATTAGATTATGCAAGGAAACCCGTAATGATAGTATCTCGACCTCAATAGGCAAGATAGCTTCTGCACCATAGACTAATGAATAAGGAGTTGCACCTGTAGGGGTTAGAATGCTAGTTCGATATGCCCATAGTGCTGGATTTAGTTGAACATGCCAATCACGACCGGCATCATTAACTGTCTTCTTTAGGATCCTCAATATGTTTTTATTGGATGCTTCGGCCTGACCATTGCCTTGTGGGTAGTAGGGAGTGGAAAAGCGGTGTTGGATATGAAATTTCTCACAAAGTTCACGGACATCCTGATTTTTGAAAGGAAGACCATTATCTGTGATGATGGACATGGGCACACCATACCGACAAATGATGTAGTTGAGGATGAATGAGGTGATCTGCTTGCCAGTGACTTGGGTAAGTGGAACAGCCTCGATCCACTTTGTGAAATATTCGGTGGCAGTAATAATGAATTTATGGCCATTGGATGAAGATGGATGAATCTTACCCACAAGGTCAAGGCCTCATTGACAGAAAGGCCATGGTGTCATGATTGGTTGCATTTCCTGGGCCGGTGCATGTATCAGGTCGCCATGAACTTGACATTTCTTGCATTTTCTGACAAAGTAGTAGGAATCCTTTTCCATAGATGGCCAATAATATCCAGCTCGCATGAGTTTCTTGGCTAGTGACGGACCACTTGAGTGAGTCCCGCAAATTCCTTCATGTACCTCTTCCAAAGCCTTTGTTATCTCATCTTGTTCCAGACATCGAAGGAGAGTACCATCAAGACCGCGTCGATATAGGGTTTCAGCAATAATGGTATATTGAGCAGTTTGGCGAATGAAGGTTTTACGTTGGTTATTTGATTGGTTGGGAGGAAGGGTGTGATCATGGAGATAGGTGTAGAACTCACCGTACCATGGGGATTCAGAACCGACAAGGCGACATATCATCTCGGATTCCGGGATATCATAAGCGGGGATCCAAAGTTGTTCTACCAAGAACTCGTAGCGTGTTGAATTTTGTGGAAGATCTAGGAGAGATGCGATGGTAGCCATAGCGTCAGCAGCTCGATTATGATCTCTTGGTATCTGCTCAAAAGTGATAGTAGTAAATGATGTCTTTAGAGTGTCCACCATTTGCTTATATGGCATGAGTTTGTCATCCTTGGTCTGATACTCATCGGTTGCTTGTCGAATGACTAGTTGGGAATCGCCATATACTTGCAGTTCTTGTAATTTCCATTGTACGGCTAGCCTGAGTCTTGTGATCAAGGCCTCATACTCTGCTATGTTGTTTGTGCAGGGAAATGTGAGCCTGTAAGACTTCGGGATGCTGTCACCTTGGGGTGTGATAAACAGAATGCCTGCCCCTGAGCCGTGCCTAGTGTATGAACCATCAAAATATTGTTTCCATGGTTGTGCTGTTGTGATCATGAATATCTCTTCATCTGGAAAATTGGAAATAAGAGGATGATCGCCTGTGAGGGGTGCATCGGCCAACTGATCTGCAATAACTTGACCTTTGATAGCTTTACGGTCCACATACTCAATGTCAAATTCACTTAGAATCATCACCCATTTGGCCAAGTGACCTGTTAATGCTGCTTTGCTGAGTAAATACTTGAGTGGATCAATCTTTGCAATGAGCTGTACCTTGTGTGTCAACAGATAGTGCCTCAATTTTGTGGCTGCTAAGATTACTGCTAGGCAAGCTCGCTCAATAGGCGTGTAATTGAGTTCATAGCCAACCAGTGTGCGAGAGATGTAGTATACAACACACTCTTTGCCTTCTGTATTATGTTGTGCCAGTAATACACCCAATGTTGTACTTGTTGCCGAGATATAGAGTAACAATGGTCTACTTGGATCTGGTGGCATCAACAATGGTGGATTCATGAGATAGTCTTTAAGTGTCTGAAATGCTTGCTGGCATCGGGCATCCCACTGAAAGTGGATGTTCTTGTGTAGCAGGTGTGTGAATGGGTGACACTTATCAGCTAGTTGTGCAATGAATCTTCGGATGGATTGAAGTCGCCCTTGTAATGTCCTTAGCTGACTGATATTCTTTGGTGGTGGCATATCCATGATTGCCTTAACCTTTGCTAGATCGACCTCAATACCTTTGCTTGAGACAATGTATCCTAGAAGTTTCCCGGAGGTTACTCCAAAGACACATTTCTTTGGGTTGGGTCGAACATGGTATTGTTCCAGTCTATCAAAGATTTTATCTAAGACGTGGAGATGCCCTTCTCTGGTGAGTGATTTTGCTAGTAAGTCATCCACATAATCTTCCATCATGGTATGGATCATGTCATGGAAGATGGTGGTCATTGCTCTTTGATAGGTTGCTCTTGCATTCTTTAGACCAAAAGGCATTACATTCTAGCAATATGTGCCCCATGGACATGTGAAGGTTGTCTTATGTTGATCTTCTGGTGCGATCTTTATCTGATTGTATCCGGAAAAGCCATCCATGAGTGAAAGCATGGCATGTCCTGCTATCAAATCCACTATGATGTTGATATTTGGTAGGGGGAAGTCATCCTTAGGACATGCCTTATTTAGATCTCTAAAGTCAGTACAAATGCGGATGCCCCCTTTTGGCTTGTCGACAGGCACAATGTTGGAGATCCATTCTGCATAATCAATTGGCCTAATGAAACCAACATCTAGGAGTTTCTTGAGTTCTGTTTTGACTAGCACTACAATCTGGGGATGCATCTTACGAAGCTTCTGCTTGACAGGTTTTGCTCCTGCTGCTACGGTGAGGTGATGCATGACTAAATCAGGATCAAGCCCTGGCATGTCTGCATATGACCATGCAAAGTTGATCTGACGCTGTTGAAAGAACTCTATAAACTTAGGCTGTTCCTTTGGAGTGAGAAGAGATGCCAGATGTATGATATGAGGATTTTCAGGAGTCCCCACATTGTACTCTTTGGTTTCCTCGATGAGAATCGTTGATTGTTCCTGTTGTGTACTATCAGGGAGAATGTCAAACCCTTCATCCTCAGGCGCCTCAGAGAGGTTTTCACCATTGGATACGCTATTTCTTTTTACTTTTGTCGGATCAAACAGTGCCACAGTGTGGTTTTCACTGGAAGATCCATGTTTTATTGTTATATTTTTGCAGCTGAAAGGTTTGGCATCCGCCCCGAAGTATGCTGCGCTATTAAGTTCAATGGTGAATCCAGCTTTGTGATCCCCACTTGGTAGGTTATCCCTTAATTCCAAAAAGTCAATGATGGCCTCATCATTTTAGAAGAAGTCAAGACATGGAGGATTTGATTGGTTCCATTCGATGAGTTCAGGGTGGATAACGGGCATTACTTCGTCGATTAAGTTAAGTGCGTTAGATGTATCAGTGAGGGTTAAGACGTTATGGTGAAGGTCGTTGATGGTACTTTCCCTGTCAGAATCAGGCGTAGGATGAGACGTAGGGTCTGTGGAAGATGTTTCCAATTCAGGAACCCAAGTGGTCTTTATCTGTGCTTCTCCGTAAACAGGGATATCTTTGCGTGGTGGAGGTGGTGATGTGTCTTCCTCATCTGAAGTGTTAAGCTGTACCGAATCAAATTCCCATTCATGTGAGTCGGTCTCTGAATCACTTTCCAGCATCCGATTACTATACCATACTGGGATGTCCTTTGAGTTAAATACTGCAGGTGTGATTGGTTGGTGTACCTTTGTAATGATCGCTGCTGCAGGGTGGTTGATGGGGATCAAGGAATCTGGTATAGGGAGTATCGGTAATATTGACTCAGTTGCTTCTGCTGGAACTGCTGGTGCCATGGATGCTGCTGTGGGTTCTGATATAGTTGCTGCTGCTAATGGTGCTGCTGATGGGATTACTGGTTTGATTGGGGGGATGATTGGCATTGGTGATAGTTGTGTTGGGGTTTTGAGCCTCAGTGGGGCAGTCGGGATGGTGCTTGATGTCGCTTTGATAATGAAAGGTGGCCTTTTGGCAGTAGGCTGACATAATGATTTGTTGGGTTTTCCTTTTAATTTTAATTTAGGAAAGATCTCTTTTTCAAAGCCTAGGCCTGTATTACCTTTGGGCTTGAATTCTGGTAGCAGAGGTTCATGTCGTCCTTGTTTGCAATAGCCCAAAGCGCTCTGACCATCATACCCCATTCTTTGCATAATGAGGAGACCTTTGCCATACTGATCTGTAGGAAGTGTAACTCGCAGCATATCAGTGGTGATAGGATCTTTATAGATCCATTCCGCTAGGTCCTCATCTTGTGTTTCTTCCTCTTGACTCTTTCCAAGAACAAAAGGCGTCAAAGCACATGCTGGTATGTTTAGTGGTTGCTGGAGTACCTGCTGTGGTTTACCATGTGTTCGAGGAGAAGTGGGCATTTATCCCACACAAAAGAGTTGACTCAAGTTGTATTCCCCAGGACCTTCCTCTGCTATTTTCATTTTAAGCTTTTCTTGCTTGGGTATAGTGGTGTTTGAACGGGCAAGAGAGGCGAGACTGATATATGATGCGGAAGAAATGGCTTCTCTATTATTAGGAACGGTAATCTCTAGTTGATGGCCGATATTATGGCAATATGCAAAGGGATTTGCATCGCCCAGGATTGTGATCTCTACACCGTTATGTGGGAACTTGATACATTGATGGTAGGTAGATGGAACGACTTGCATGGCATGTATCCAAGGTCTTCCTAACAATAGATTGTAGGGCAGAGGAAGGTCCAGCACCTGACAAATGATGTGCTTTGCCATGGGGCCCACTCAGATTGGTAGTACCACAGCTCCTCTGGATGAACGCTCCGCATCGTCATAGGCTTTGATTGTGATGTTTTGACGAGGATCCACTGATTCTACCGCATATCCCAATGCTGTGACCAACTGTAATGTACAAATATTTAGGCCTGCTCCATTATCGATCAAGACTCGCTTGATCCAATGTTGGTTAATAAATCCTTCGATGTGGAGTGAGGCGTTATGAGGTTGTTGGAAGGAAGAGTTGTCACTTTCGGAAAAAGTGAGACAAGGTGATGACTTTAGACTTCCAACCATGGCTTGAAATTGGTCCGTATTCAGATTTGCAGGGACTGATGCCTCTTGGAGTGCTTGATCCAAGATAGTTTTATGAGATGGTGATAGACGCAAAAGCTCTAAAATGGATATAAGCGCAGGGGTTTTGTCTAATTGTTCCACAAGATTGTACTGCTTTGGGATGGAGGTGGTGCCTTGTGGAGCTGCCTTGATGGTAACTTTGCCGCGACGCGTAACAACATTGCAATTTGAGTTGGGATTTTTGAAGGTTATGGTTGCAACTTGTTCATTGGCATCATACAGATGATTTACAGTGTAATTATACGCAGCCTGCATATAATCTGTGGTATCAGTGTCTCGCCTGGAAGTGGAAGGATCCATTTGATCTTGTGATGGAAGTGGATTTTTGAACATCAGATGATCATTATTTGTTGTTTTTGGGTCATGTCCTTCAATTTCAATTTCTCCTCGATCAATAAGATCCTGAATGAGATCTTTCAATCGGTGACAATTACTTGTCTTGTGTCCTCTTCCTTGATGGAATTCACAGTGTTCAGTATCTCTCCACCATGCCGGTTTGACCTGAGGTTCATAGTTTGATAGTTTAGGCAGAGTGACCAAATTTTGAGAAATGAGTTGTCGCAATACTGTTTCAATGGGTTCCCCTAAGGGAGTGTATGTTCATTTCTGTTTTTGCTGACGAGGTCTAGGTTCATCGTGAGATGTGATGCGACCTTGATTGGAAGGAACATTTGTGTTGTTTTGAGGTGGAGGATTTGGTCCTGCAAACCGAACCACAGGTTGTGCATTTTGGATAGTCCGGGCATCAACAACCCCATCATTGACGATATTCTTGTTTTTATTCCAGAAGTTTGGTTTATCACTATTAAAGCGTGGGCGATGACCATCTTTTGGTTCATTAAAGATTTTGATGAGTCCTTTCTTGATGAGCGCCCGTTCACATTTTAAACCCTTGGTGATCATATCATTAAAAGAGTCTGTGTCTTTGACATCCAGGTGAAATTCCATTTCTTCGTTTAAGTTGGAAATGAATATTTCCACTAGTTCTCGTTCAGGTAACTGAAGAGAACGTCTGCTAGACATTTGGCGCCATCTTTGCAGGAATACTGAGAAAAGCTCACTTGGTTTTTGTTTGGTGTTGCACAGATCAGCCATGGTGATGTCATGTTCAATGTTATGAGAGTAATGAGCTAGGAACTTCTGGATGAGTTCCTCAAATGTTCGAATGCCACCTGGTAGTCGGGAAAATCATGATGTGGTTGTTCCTCCCAAGCTTTGGGGAAAAAGGCGCATTAGGTAGGTGTCTTCATATGCCACTTCAAGACAAGCGGAATGAAATTCTCTGACATGATCACGAGGATCTCCCTTTCCCCTATATTTTTCGAATTTGGGTGTTTCGAATCCTCTTGGAAAGGGTGGCATATAAAGATTCCTATCAAAAGGATAGGGACAAATGTCATTGAGTGAGAATTGGTTAGTCTTGACACCACTATGAAGCTGTTGGGCGAGATTCTCGACTTGTTGCCGCAACATCTCCATTTCATTTGGAGGAGGAGGTGGTGGGTTACCTCGAGGAATGTTATATCTGATGGGTCTCTACCACTTTCTTCTTCATGGCGACTTTGTCTTTCTGATGCTTGTCTTAATTGGGCAAAATCAAAGTCAGAGGGGAGTTTTGCTCCTTCTTGAGCGAGTTTTAAGAAGTGAGCATCCGCATTGCTCCTGAGTATTTCGTCAAACAATCTATTAAAGAGAGGGTTATGCTGAGCCCTTTCTATTGTTGCAGGAGTAGGAGTACTTAGGTTTTCGTCATTCACATTTCCTCCAAGTGCTTCTTGGAATTCATTGAGATTTTCCTCTTCTTCTTCTTCTATTTCTATTTCTCGTTGTCGTGACTGTGATCGGGTTTGAGCCATTTTGTTTATGAGTCTTTGTTGAAATTGCATGAAAATGATGATGAGTTTTTGATGAAATGAGAAATTTGATGATTGGTGAATTGTGTTGCACGTGGATCTCTAGCACTTTTAAGGTGGATGTAATTGAAATTCTTCTTTGAATTGCTTGCTTGTTTGATAAGATTTGATGTGATGAGGTGTAGAGAAATCTGAGATGTGTTACAGATTTAACTACCTAGTAATGAGAGGATTCACTCATGAACTAGTTTTAACTTGCGTAGATGTGTCTCTTAGGATGAGCTTATCCTTGATGTAGAAACAATCTAAAAAGTGATGTGAAGTGTTTGATTTCAAGCAATATCTAAAAGAGAACTTGGAACAATAACTTCTTAATGTTTTGAGAGTTGGGACGGACTGATAATGAAATGATGATGTATGAGTGAGATGATGGATTAAAATGTTTTCAACTTCAATAAAAACTTTGTGTCACAAATGAGATGAACTCTAGCTCTTCTCTTTCAGGTGTTGGAGGTATTTCTCGAGCTGTGTTGTAGGTGATGCAGATGTTTGGGAAGAAGTTTGGATTAATCTTTCCTCCTTGATTTTTGTGATAACTCAGAGCTCTATATTGCATAAAAGCTCTGCGGTTCAATGATTCTGAATCAAATTCGTTTGTTTTACCTTTAAGGTATAGACGCATGCGATGTAGAAAGACTCTATGGGAGACAAAGATTTGTCGATTGATATAGAAGAATTTCCTCCTTTTGATCAAAGCCTTTGAGCTTAGTGGTCTTCTTTTCAAGTTGATATTCTGATGACACTTCTTCTTTCGCAAGATGTGAAGAATGGTCATAAAATTTGACTCTTTGTTGTTTGTACCTTGTTTTTGATGTTTTTGGTTGTGTTGACAGATGTTTGGTTGGATGAATACTTTGTTTTTGGGATTGATTTCCTGATTTGATGTTTCTTTGACAAGAAAATGAAGCAAGCACACAAACACCAGAATGTTGCTCAAAGAGCACAAATGAGTATGGGTCTAGATTAACCCAATCCTTGGACTTGTATATGACCCTTCCTTTAGATGTATTTTAAGGTGTATTTCCAAAGCCTGAAGTCCGCTCAATTTGCACTAGGTCTGTAAAATGAACACACTTCAAACACTTTTTATCCCTAAGGTCAAATGGCCATTTGTGATAAATTTAGCCCACATCTTGATATTTCTTCGACTTTGGTACTACATACCTTATGAATCCCGCCGTGGCAGGTAAGGATGTGATATACTAAGTCTTGCACGAGTATAACAAATAGATGATCCCTATGATGGGGGAGTCACCACCTTTATCAAGCCACAAGTGACTTTTCAAAAAGCTATGTTTCTACTCAAGGAAATATGTATGGTGAGTATCTTGGGAGCAAAACCATCTATGCTCTTGCACTAAATTATATCGCAAATATTTTCAATCATTAGAACGGGTGGGCTACTACTTAAAGGTGTTTAGTCATGTTCGATGTTTTTGGACATAAGTTCATTCTGCAGTGACTCACTTAAGAGCCTTGTAACTGGTGGTGGGGCCCATTTGTCCTTTCGGCCAGTTACACTGTAGGAACAACTATACCCAAGGCTACAGCTTTCGCTCTCACTTGATTTTTATAACGGCTCGAAGGATTTACCGCTCGAGGTCGTTCCCAAGAGTATCGATCCCTTGGCAGGCCTCTCTTAAAAAGATAAAATTTTGAGTGTTACTAACACTTTTCTCTTGCACCTAGGACCACGAGAGCCAAGGGAGAGGATAGTGTGTGTTAGAGGTAGGACCACTCGACTGACTTTTGTGCACAAGCGTGCCAAACACGTAAAACACTTGTTCTTTTTAATCCAGCATTTCAAAATGTGGTCTAACTATTTGGAGATGTTGCTCCAACAGCCATGGTGTTCGTTTTAACTTCAAAGGCAATGTGTTTTGTAATCTAGAATTCGAAAATCCTGGTCAACTTAATGAAAAACACGTTTTTGCTTGAAGTAAAATTTGTTTGCAAAAATAAAAAACAAGTGGTTTGTTCTTTTTACTTGCCCAAAAATTGAAGTGTGGATTGTGATTTTTTTAAGTTTGATGCAAGAAAAGAAACTTTGTGTGTTGATTTTAAGCACCAAAATAAAGATGAATCCTAACTAGAAAGCAATACAATTTTGTGTTTTTTTAAATTTTTTAAGCACCAAAAGACAAGTTTGCAATTTTTATGGTGAGTTTTTAACCTGCACAAACAAAAACATGTTAGTAAAATCGATGTTCAAGGGGGGCTTCCACAAGCCTAAGAATTTCCATTTTTGTGGTTACAAGGCGATTTGGACGACACTCTGTTGCAATAGCACTAGTCTGCGTTTAAACAGAAGCGCTATTTTACACAAAAGCGCTGAAAGAACAACAATGACAGAGAGTCAAAAGCGCTAAAAGATCTTCAATAGCGTCAGAAGAATGACCAAAGCGCTAAAATAGTGTCAAAAGCGCTGAAACTTTTACAATAGCGCTATTGTAAGAACAATAGCGCTAAAAGAAAAAGTGTCGGTAGCGCTATAACGTGTTCAATAGCGCTAAAGCGCAACCTGTGTGACACTTTCAACAATCAAACATGTTAGTTAAAAAAAAAAAATGATATGTTTTGGTGGTTCGATTCACGTTGGGTTCACCAAATGATGCCCTGCAAAATGGCACAAGGTTAGCAAATGATAAACAACACAAAAAGACACAAAACCGTTAGATCATTAGTCAATCAAAAACTAATCTAAAAAGGCATACCAAGAGAGACACTAAAAACATGCTAATATATCTAACTAAAGAAGCAAAGATAATGAGATATCTCCAAATGCCTCTTAGCATGGTCTTGGTTCCTTTCTCCCTTGTTCCTCTCCTCTCCAAGTTCCAAAATAGTGTAGCTCTCAGCAACTTTTTGCACTATGGATGCTTATGGAGGATTGAGATGGTAGTATTGTGCTTCAAATATGAAATGAGAAGTTAATGCTATGCTATTGATGCTAAAATGATATATTTTAACCAAAATAACAAGATATTAGATTGCCTATGCTAAAACGCTCTCTTAAAATGCCTATAGCTTAAATGCATACAAGTTTTCAGGATCTGGATTATGAAGAAATGGGCTCTATTTATAAGAAAAATGGAGCAATGGATGGTTGAGATTGAGCAACCTCAACAAGGGTCAGGATTGAATGATTTCAAATCCATGTGAGGGCTTTCAGCCCAATCCCAGGATGACAAGTGTCAATGTGAGATAGGTTGAGAGGGGAGGGAATAAACATTAAATGCCTAATATGACCTTGGGATTTTAGAGTCAAGGTTGGTTGAATGAATAAAATCTTTATTCAAAGAATAAAGCTTTTATCCGATGGATAAGCTCTTGTGCAAATGTGAAATGGATGAATATGGTCAAAACAATAAATGTTTGGGGGGACAAGTTTGAAATAACCATAATGGTTATGTAAGAGCCATAAATGGTCATGTAAGAGCCATTAGTGGTCTTGGAAGACTTCGGGGGTTAATTTGTTGAACACACAAAGCATTAAATGCTTTTCAAAGACTTTGGAGTCTTTGAGAAGTGACTCCATTTTGCTTAGGAATGTGACAATAATTAGGGGATGGATTAGGCTAATTAGGAAGGGGTTAGAAGAATCTAGAAGGGGATTAGATTTTTGCAAGTGGATTTGGTGGGTGAGGGAAAATAGGATTTTATTAAAATAAAAATTCATTTATTCCAATAAATGTGTGCAAGTTGCATTTGTAGGAAAATGCAAGTGGAGTGGGGATAATGATTTAAATAAATGTTTTATTTAATTTATTTAAAAGAGGAATAGGGGGATTTCATTAAATAAATAGATTTTATTTATTTAATTGATTTGAATTTGATTTAATGAATTAATTAAAATAAATTGAATAATTTATTTAATTAATAGAAGAATGTTTGGGGATGAATTAATTAAATATTAATTTAATTAATTGATGGCTAGTGGATTTTTAATCAAATAAATACGAAATATTCATTTAATTAAACTAGACAGATTTGTGTGACTACAATTTTTTTATTGGAACACTTTTCGAGGCACAAAAATCCGTATGAGTGTACCACCTGCACGCATCTTAGTACCTGCGTTATAATTTTTTTCAAAAAAAAAAATCAACAAGCTAGTAAAAAAATTTAATTGTTAGGGTTTTTAATTTTTTCAAAAGAAAATTCACTTGGATGCATGCTATTTCAAAAGGTTAAATTTTAATCAATTAATATAAAGGAAGTCAAATGCAGAAGTACATTCTGCAGCTTTTCCAGCCGTTGACGCCAGCAGTACAATCAACTATGCATGACTCATTTGACCCCTCTTTGTGCTCTAAAGGTGGGGTTTTTTTTCTTTTGCTCATAACTTGGGCATACGATCTTGGTTTTTGGCAAACGAGATATTGTTAGAAAGCTGGTTTCGTCAAATTTCAAGTGATGTGGGTCTTATCATCTATTGTTGCTGCTAGTGCATTCTATAGCTGTTTGAAGTCAAAGGTGCTATTTTTTCAGTTTCAAGCTCATAAATTTTCACCAATTTGTCTGTTTTTTGCGATTTTGGTGGCGTTGGGACTTTGTTTCAAAGCTCTTCATAGCCATCCATGCACTTTTTCTAGATTTTACTTCAGGGACATTTTATTCAGTTTTTTGTGTTTCACACTCTGGTGAATTACTTGGACATATGAGCTCGTGAAAACTTCTCGTTTGAGTGGGATGACTCGTGTTTTGTTGTTCTTCATCTATTTATAGTTTTATGTCTGATTTTGACATTTTGAGATTTCATTGTAAGCACTTATTATTTTGTAAACACACCGAGATAAAGTTCCTCTGTATTGCACATGTATTATGGGATCTTGCATGTCATTTTTGTGCCTTATTGTACTCGCACTGTGATATAAAGTGCCAGGGGGGTTTGATGTTTGCCTTTGTTTTGCCTTTGTACCTTTCTCATACGTGTGTGCCTTAGTTTGCACACCCTTTGTATTTGTTTGTACTTTTATGTTTGCACGTTTAGATGTTCTTGGTTCTTCTTCATGCACTACATTATGGCATTCAGATTCAGTGTACCTGTCATACCTCTCCCTTGTTAGCAGTATGGGGGGATTTCTACTGTTGGTGCTAATGCTTCTTTGGTTTCGTGTTGGAGTGAGCTATGTATTCAGTATTTGTTCCTATGTACTAGGCATATGCAGCGGCTAGTTTCCCATGCATTTCGGTGAGATGGAACACTTACCATATGGACACTCTTGAATTCCTATTTTTGGAGGCGACCTTTCATTTTTCACTTGACCAGTTCTTTGGACTATTGGTACTTGTGCCATCTGTATCTTTGGGTTGTAGATGTTTTGCCTGTGTTTGTCGTCTGATTCGGGTTTGAGTAGTGTCATTGAGGGCACTCATGCAGAATCATGTCTTCTTGATCATGATCATCTTTTGTTTCAGAGGAGGTTCTTATTTCAGCATCATAGTAGTCATTCTACGACAGTGTTTGTAGCTTCTTCATGCTTCAATGTTTCTTCATGCTTGTCTTTTGATCCTATCTTTTGGAACATTCTTATTTGGAGGCTTCTTAGTCCTTCACTTGTGTTTCTCTTCTTGGAGAGGAGTTTTGTGCCCATAGGGTTTTCTCATTTTTTGTCCACTTTATAGAGATATCATTGTACTTGGGTACCTCATCAGGCTTTGTTGTTGGGACCCATTTTTTGCTTTCATGCTTCTAGTCCTTAGTTTTTTAGCTTCTCCCTAAGTTCATCTTAAGGGGGGGTGTTGGAGGAATAAGGTTCTTTATTTAATTAATTAAATCATATTGATTTATTAATTAAGTCACCTTTTACTTTGTTTTCACTTAAGCTAAATTTAGGAAGCTAAACTTAGGCTCATTAATAATTAATTTATTATTAATTATTAATTGCTTTTAGGGTTTTTACTTTTAGGTTTTGATCTGATTTTATAATGGATTGGGTTTTTACTTTTAGGTTTTGATCTCCTTTTATAAGGATTGATCCATTTGTAATCCTTACATTGATTATTATTATTGCATATTGTTTTTTGCTTCAGGCTTTCAGGGCACCTTGTTTGTGTTTTAGTATCTCTTGCATGTGACAGGTTATTTGCATGCATGTGTTCACTGGGTTTTGTGAGATTGTCTTTCACAACTTTAACATATTTCCCCATCTCTCGCTATCTCTATAGATCACTCTCTCTCTCTCTCTCTCTCTCTCTATATATATATATATTTCCCTCTTTCTCTCCCCCTCTATTTTCCTATGTCCTCATTTATCTCTAGATATGTCTCCCTCTGTCTCTTCCTATGTCTCTTTCTAGCCCTTTATATCTATATATCTTTACCTCTCTAGCTCTATCTCTCAATATTTTTCCTTCCATATCCCTTTTATCTCTAGACATGTCTCCCTCTCTCTTCTTCTCCCTCTTCATAGAACTCTATATTGATATATCTTTACCTCTCTATGTGATGCCCCTCTTCTACTATGCTACTTGAGTTTCTTTTGGGCTTTATATTTATCCTTGACATTCTACTATGATGACAAATATATGTTTATGGTTAGATGTATTGTTTTGACTAGCCGCATGATATAGCTTACAATTATGTTTCTGTTTCTGTAGATGCTTAGTATATGTGATGATGCATGCTTTATTCACATTATGATTAGGATTTAATGTTAGTAAGAATATAAGATTGAAATGATTATGTGTATTAACAAGAATGCTATATATATGTATGTCGTAATCGATTGGAATCCCATATCACTCGTTTTGGGAGGCATATGGGTGGGTTCGCAATCGTTCGATTTATTGATGGTTTATATTTTTCATGTATGCATGTACAAGATGTTTTATGTAGTTCTTTGTGGATGCAACTTGTAGGTACTAGGCATCAAATTCTTTTGATTTCAGGAATGAGCGTGCCCTATTGACTTCGAAGGTGGCAAGGGGATATAGCATTCAAGTCCTAGGGTCTACCCCGTTTCCCTCCGATTTGGGAGTAGGGCAACACTTGTAACCTTTGCCTGTCCAATTTGAGTTGGTAGGTCATTGTTGTGTAGGGTTGATTCCCTAGTTTTATGTCTTCGTAGCAATATAAAATTATAACTTTAATTGGTAATTAAATCAAAAGGGGGTTACATTTTATAAATAATTAAATTGAACGCAAAATAACTATGATTAAAGATATTATAAAATAAATAATGTGCTGTTTATTCATGTTTGTGTGGAACCTTACTGATAATATAATTTCTAAACCAATTAATTAATTAAATATATTAGGTTGGAGCTAATAAGTTAAATAAACCAAGGTTAATGTAAAATTAATTAATTAAGATTTATTAAATTAATTTATTAATATAAATAATTAAAAAGTTTATGTTAATTAATTTTGATTATCTCGGAAATGGTTATGATTCTGGGGGGATATAATTCCCGAGTTCAGCCTGAGAGGAGGATGATCGGTATTTTTTTTGGGAAAGGGAAATTTTGGATTTAGATTGCCAGGGGAAGATTGGAGATAGGAGAATTGCAGAGGAGTTTTTTTTGGCTGGCGAGAGGATTGGAGGATTTGTTTTCAGTTTCCTGGGAAGTGTGTTTGGAGGTAGGGTTAATGTCCTTCTGTGCAATGTGATTTATTAATAATTTTGGGTAGATGCATAATAGTTGCAAAAGAAATTTGCCTGTGAACAGTCCTTGGTTGGCTCATTCCCTGTGTGTATACTGTTAGAAATCTACCTGTCTGCCGTATAAGTAATTTAATGTGCTTGCTCCTGTCGAGTCTTATTTTTTATTTTTGTGTTGCATTTATCATTCTGCTGAACAGGAGATGTGGGCTTTTTAATATTTTCATGGATATTTTCCTTCCAACATTCAAATTGTATTCTCCCTGTAAGTTTTATGAGCTATTCCTGTAGATGTATGGTCCCTTATATTGTATTCCTGGGATATTAGATGAATACTATCATTCTATGGTTTTAATATCGCCATTAATATTTCTTAATTCAGCCCTTGCAAAGGTTTTCTCTCGCATTTCTTTGCTTCTCTCCTGCATCGTATTTTTTTTTTGTTTCGTCTGTCGGCCTGCTTGGGCGTGGCTTGGGAGGTGATGTGTGCGGACGTGGGGAGGCGTGGCCTTCCCCCACGTATGGTGGGAGCGTTCCACCTATTTGGTGGGGGGAAGCACCTCTCCCACGCAGCGTGGGAGCTTCCCACCTGCGTGGGGAGGGGCTTCCCACCTACGTGGAAGGGGGCTCCTCACAACCATTGCTGGTGTGTTCGCACCCAGCCAATCCCCACAGGCATAAAGAAAAAAATATATGATTTCTTTTTGCTATGAGAAGTGTAGTTTGATATTATATGACGGTTTATAAATTTAGGGTTTTGCCATAAAAAAAATATATGCATACATATTTCTGTAAGCGTTTTTAGAGTTTCCTGGATATCTACTCGTATGTCTTAAAAATTTCCAGAGGAATGCTTTTTCTTTTTCTGTGAATATAGTTTTACCCCCCTTAAAGTAGTGAGTTAATTCTAGGTTGAGTTCCTGTGAATCTATTTGTTTAATTTTCTTTTACCAGTACTGTTTGTACCAATATTTCGAATGGAAGGTGAATTGGCTGTAAGCTATTTTTATTATATATGTGAATGTTAAATGTCTGGTTTAGTACTCCATTAGATTTTTAAGATAAATTTGAATGTAATGCAAATTAATTATGTGGTATTGTAAGGGCTATATTATACCTTGGGATGGTAATTATTTTATCTTTCATTGAAGAATTTGGGTAACGGGTAAATGTGAATGCGTCATGATCAGTCTAATTAGGGACAATTAAATGGTAGGGTGATGCAGAGGCAGGGCTTAGATTCACAAAGACAATCGCAACATGTAGGGTTTCTACCATACAACATTTCAAAACATAACTCCTTTTAGGCATATTGACTAACTTCAACATTGATCTCTACAAGACTTAAGCCTTTACACATAGGCTTGAACTTTCATGAAAGTATTGATCAACAACAAAAGGTAGGGTGTGAATACTATTTAGGGGCTTGGATCATCACAACAAATGCAACCTCAGGGTCTGAAACATTCCCACTCTCACCTTTACTGTCACAATGTAGGCCATAACAATTTGGACTGCCCTATGGATGATCAAAAGATCCAAACACAAAATACCTTATATTGGTAACACTCACAACTTATTGAGACGTCCCTACACAACATCAATTATCCCACCATAGATTAATAACAGTGAAAGACTCCATTTGAGATTCCTTGTAACATATTTAGGACTGGTAAATCTAGGACTGAGACACAGTCCTAGTTATGACAGTCAACACCATGTTTGGAGAACTCTAGCATTGATAACCTTATGACTGTGACATTCAAATCATTAGGACAGTCCTCTCTACATGAAGTATTTCTATTTGTTGTGACTTCAAACATCCTTCCAAGGGTGCATAGGGTCCCTACACCCCTCCCTGACATCAACCACTTCAAAAGATCACTCATTTGGTCTTACCAATAAATTCTTCAACCTCACTGTCACACTAGGTCTGATATGTTGGTTTTTTGTGTAACTAGGATAGGAAAATAAATAGGATTCGGATTGCCTTAAGGCATCATCCGAATCCTTATAGGGCAAGGCCCTATCTATTGTATTTATATGTAATGTGTAAAACCATTAAGGGCTGGACCTAACATGTAAAGGGGCGCATCTCTAGGTCCAATGTGTGGACCTATCTCCAGCACACACATTTTGTGGCGTATAGTCTTATGTATTGATAATTTATGATGGGCTGGGCCCAAATGATTTTACTATTAAAAGGACGCATCCCTTCTCCAAACGTGTGGTCCTATATCTTATTTTAGCACATCTCCATGTAGCGTGGGCTCTTGTAATGTGGAAACTATATTGTTTAGGTCCCATGCTTATGGTGGCGTGTGGAACTAATATTATAGTGTTGGCCCCAAGGATGGATTGGGCCGACCCAAGATAGGGCTCACCTCTTGTATATATGCACAAGCATATCACTAGTCGTAAATGCAATCAAGCAATCCGAATATTAGACAATCAATGTGAAGACCCTGTGCTCTGCAATAAAAGGTCAATGCGAATTCTGATCAAGGAATCAGCGAATTACTTCTGCCATCAGCATTTGCCATACATGCGATCTTGGACAGTGAGTACATTGAAGAGGATAGCGAGTTCCTCTTGAAGGTCTACAAACACCATTAGGTCTGCAATCTTCAGTGAAGAACTACGAAGAACTGGAAGCTGTATGCTGATGATATTCTTATATAAGAAAGAGATAAGTCTGCTATCTTCTGCTGTTACATTGTGCCCTAGCTGGGTTACGACTGTAACTCTAATTCTGCCCTAGGTTGACAGTTATATCAGATAAGTAATCTGATCTTTATTGCCATTGTATTCTACAATTAATAAAAGGATCTAGATCTGATTTGTTGCTGGGTCTTTCCTCCAAGAGGGAGGTTTTCCCAGGGTATGTGTTGTGTCTTGTCTCTTTTGTATTCTTGCATTCACATTGTTCTCTGCAATCTGATCACTAAAGTTAACATGATATACTCAGAAAATCACACCAATCAGACCTCATTAGCACGTGCCATTTGGATTTGAAGCCTTGCACCATGGAAGAATGAAAAACAACATAAAAATACACCTTCCGACCAATTTTTAGATTTTTTTCTATGGTGGGAAGTGGAATGATTCATTTATTTTACTCACAGCAAACCCTAGATAGGGTTTTTGATAGTTTTTACCAAAATGAATGTAACTTTGTCAAAACTTAATGGATTTAAATGAAACGAACACCAAAATTTAGAGGATTCACCCCTCTTTCACATCCAATAGGTTTCAGTTGAAAGCAAGCAAGATTTCAAGGCGAACAAACAGTGAGAGCAGCCTGCAACGTATTGACGAGCATCAAAATTTCCACTTTAATTGCACAAAAGTCTCCAAATTCAACAATTAACCCTTGGGTGGCATGTAATATGACTATTTATACCCATCCAAGTGGGCTACAACCACTAACCACCCAAAGACCAATTTCCAACCATATTTTTAAAAAGTTGCTACAAGGTTGTAAAAGTTGTCATGACAACAATGACAACTTTTACATTTTTTACCCAATGGACCTCAAACTTGCCCAATTAGGTCCAAATACATCACAATGGCCTCAAATGGCCTTATTTACATGAAAGAACACAAAACAAACAAAACACTCAAATTTTGACCCTGTTGGCCAAATGTAGGTCTCTAGGGTTCTCCTGCACCATAGGGTTAGTTTGAGGAAATCATAATATTTTTTTTTACCTTAGGTTGTTTAATTCAAGCTGGTAGATTAATAATACCTGGTAACGATTATACATATGGTGTAGTAAGATTAATTTAAGTAGGTAAATTAACCGTGGGAGAAGGGAGTAGAATTCTAGGGTAAATTTATATTCTTTAGTTAAGAAGTTGAGTTGCAATATGATCACAATTAATGTTACTTCATTTGTTTATTATCAGTGATAATTATATTTTACCTAGATTAACAATACTCATTTAATGTTAAGCATTTTGTTGGGGTGGTGCTTGTATTTTATTGCCTAAACCCCATTGGTTTATTTTATTAAGTTGATTATAGTATACCTTAGGGTTGTTAATTTGAAACCATGATTAGCATCACAGAGGCTCATAGAAATGGTTGATTATTCTGTGTCATTATCCTTGAATGGATGTCATTTGTTGAGAATGATTGGATAATGGGAATTGTGAAATTATTTTCTCCTTTGTGGTTAATCAAACCTTGTGGATTTGGTATTGAGGCTTAGGGTTAGAGTGATGAATTCCTTTGATCAATACCTTTGTTTCTATGATTGTTTTTTACCCTAAGAGTGGGTTTACCTATGGAAAGGTAGCATTGGGAGTCTTAGGGAGGAGTGGCTCGCAACGGGGGTCGAGTCCCAAAGTGGCTGCTTGGGTAACCTATTGTGGAGTTGTTTTAAACAAGTGAAAACCAAAAAGAATAATGAACTGGGGTTACACACCTAATCAAGATAAGTAAGTTTGCCTCGCCCATGTCTGGAGTGCTCGTTTATGCTCTGGAAGGGTTTGAAAAGATGCTTGTCCGTCCATGTGACGTTTGGAACTGGCATTTGCTTGTTCGTCTGGGAAGACTTTTGAAGCTAGCATTGCTTGTTTGTCCATGATATGTTTGGAGCTGGCATAGTCGCCCGCCTTGTCCTCATGAAAGGTGGTCGGTTTCACATGTGTACCCTGGGAGGGACCATGTGATGACACTCCTCCCCTAATATGTCCTAGCACCTTGCCCGAAATATTCTAGTATCCAGCCTCTATTAGTTGGCCATGATGTTAATACTTGACTTACCTTTGGATGGCTGGGCCTTGTTGACCTTAGTTTGTCTTTTAGGACTTGGTGTCTATCTCCCTAGCACGGTGGGGTGGACCTTCAGGTTCCACATGGCTGGGTGGTCGTGGCCTACCTTTGGAAGTCAATTTCCCTTGCTGAGTGTGGTTGTGGCATTCTCCAGTTGGTGCATTCTGTTTGTGGATCGATGTTCATTTTGAAGATGTATTCATGTTACCATTTGATGTACCTTTATATGTATGTAATTGTACTACTCCGCTCCGGAGGATCTTGATGTAATTGAATTATGTAATGTATTAATGATTCATGAGGAGTGATTAGATTGACCGGTGTTGGTATTGGCAATCCATCATATGATCATGAGTATCCTTTAGTTACCATTGATATTTAGCTTATTATGGTTTAGAAATGTTAATTGCATGAGATGGAATTATATGTTTTGATGTTATGGTTATGGATACTTATGGTTAATGGTTTAATGCAATTTGAATTATTGCTAATGTGGAGGAACCTCTTGGAAATAGTTGAGTAATGGATTTAAATGTTTCTTGGTATTAATGTTTCGGTAAAAAAAGAAAAATTTACTACATTTATCTGTTATTGTATGAATGTTTATTTGGTTCCATGAGGTTCCTTGTGGGGGACATTAGACTTGGTATTCTCTCGCTATTTCCTCTTCCATCTCACCCTCTATCTCTATCTTGTTATCTCCCTTTCTCTCTACCCCTTTATCTCTCCCTTTGTCAACCTCTCTCTCTATCACCTTGTATCCTCTATCTTTATCTTTCTATATCACCTTACCTATATACATATCTCTATCTATCCCTCTCTCCTCTCTCTATCTCCATCTTCCTCTCTATCTATATTCCCTAGTTCTTTATCTCCTTACCCTTTTCTCTATCTCTCTCATTATTCCCCTCTTTATCTCTTCCTGTATATCTCTTACTTTGTCTCTGTCTCTGTCTCTCTCTCTCGCCATTACAAACATAACATGAGCCTATTCATAATGAAGCATGATTGTCTTCTTGATTTAACTATCACTTCTCCACTTCAATACCTTTGTTGTACAAATGATATTATTTTCTAAATTGTCTCAATTGACCTCATGTGCTACACAAATGTATGCAAATAGTAGACCAATTTTTTTCCTTACTGACCTTCCATACCTATTCGATGTGTCCATTTCACACCAAGGTGGAATTGCTAGTTAACATGCACTTATCAAGAATAAAACAAAGATATCAAAAGAAAAACTATCCCAATTCTAGCTTTGCATTACCTGGTTTTCTTACCTTAAGAACAAGCATATGAAAAAAAGGAAGGCTTCAAAAACCTTGCACAACAAGAAAGCTCAAAAAAAAAAGTAAAAATAAAAAAAGCTTACATGAGAAAAAAAATTAAAAAAATAAATAGAAAAGCTCACATCAAAATTTCTTTTTTCAGAGCTTTTATGTACATTGCCCACCTGCAGATAGGGGTTTTATTTCTAAGTCAAATTTCATTACGTTCTCCATTTGAAGAGCTTACTCTGGAGCAGTTTTCTCCATCTACAAAGTGTGAAGAGGCATGAATCCTCATCTACTCTATTGTTTTCTTTGCTGAAAACTGGTTTTTTGGTTTTCTTTCTTCTTATAAATTGTTTGTCAAATTATTTGCAGAAATGGGTGCTACAGAAGTGATCACGCAACGACAGTCTACATGGAGTCCTTACGACAACAACGGAGGGTAAGGATTTTGTCGTAGTTTTTTTTTTCTTTGCTTCCGATATCATATATTTGTATTTTATTGCTTTTCTTTTCCAGTGTTTCTTTTTCTGCTTCTCGGGCAACTATACCAATGTCATGTATCAACATTTTACAGAATACGATTATACATTCGACATGATCTTCAATGATTAGCTTAAGACCATGATGTTTCTCCATTCTTTTCTTTTTCTTTTCCCCTTCTTTAGGTTGAAAATTTCAGGTTTTTGATTTTATTTATATTTATTTGGATATATGTTATTACTTCAATTAATTGGATCTTTAGTAGTGCAACATTTTTAAAAATTGTTTTATTAGGTTAACTGTTTGCAGATTAATAGTTCCTGCAGTGAACTATTTATGATGAATAGTCTTTTTCTACGACATATCTCTCATTATAATTTTTATTACCTTTACAGAACTTGTGTTGCAATAGCGGGGGCCAATTACTGCGTAATTGCGGCAGATAGAAGAATGTCAACTGGCTATAGCATTCTCACAAGGGATTACTCTAAGATTTGCAAACTGTAAGTCCTTAAAGCCTGGACTCTAATATTGATTTCTTTTTTTATTAAAGGCGATGGTGTGTGCCATTTTTTAAATTTTTTCTTTTTAAATTGCAACATTTTCCTGGAGCAAAAGGTCGGCGTGCACCTTCTTTTAATTTTTCTTGATAGAAGTTAAACCAAGGTAGCATCTGTCCTACTGAACATTTGGTACACTAAACCTCAAATATGTAAAAGATAAAATACAAGAGAAGGTGGGTGGGAATGCTAGTATAGACATAGGGAGAGAGGGGAGGGAGTGGGGAGGGGGAAGAGATAAACTTTTATATATATATTACATTTTTCTATATATCTCTTCAATTCCTTTATTTTTTCAGCAAAAATGATAAAATACAATGGATGGAGTGAGAGAGACAAGGAGAGGGGGTGTGGGGGGATGAAGGTGGAATGCAACTACCATAGCTACTTGATTCAGACTCAACAAGATAATTTTTTACCTGGACTTGGATTTTGTGCTTAGAAAGAGAGAGAGGAAATGCTATTACAGACATAGACAGAAGAGCAATGCAACTATAGGCATAGAGAGAACAGAATGCTACTATGGACATCGGAACTGCTATATATATATTATATTTTAGTATAATATAATAATGTTTTACTATTTTCAATATGTCCCTTCAATTCCTCTACTTTTTCACTAAAAATGATAAAATACAATGGAGGGAGGGAGGTGGGGGAAAAAGGAGTATGGGGAATGCTATTATCATTGTTACTTGATTCATAAAGAAACTAGCATTTGACCTATACTTGGACTTGGCACTCAAAGGTGGCAAATTGAAAAAAATATGAAATATAGAGATTGTTAAGGATTTAGAACTTTTTATTATGCACCCTTCAATAAATAAACATTAAAGACACAATAAAATAATGAAATAGAAGATACTTTGATCACATACACAAGTATACATTGATCATATGAGTATGAACAATGTTAAATGGGGATGCATCCCCCCTCAAATCCCCCCATTTTTGTGACAGGTATGTTTTTGAAACATGGGTTCTTAGGGTGAGAAGCACACAGGAAATACTGAGAGTGGGGGGGGGGGGCGTGAATCAGTATTTCACAACTTTTTAAAACTATTTGCAGAACAGAACCAAATAAAATAGAGAACAACCAACAAGACAAAAACACAAAGATTTCTCATGGAAAACCCTTTCGGGAAAAAAACCACGGCATCAAAAAGCCCATTTCATAAAAAATGGGCACCAACCCTGATTACAATGGAGAGCACCAACTCTTTGTTCTTCTTAAGCACCAATTCCAGAAAGTAAACAACCTTAAATACAAGAATCAATGAGATTTTTCTGAGCACATACAGAACTTCTATCACTAGCAAGAGATATACAACATCCCCAAAATTCAAGATATTCAGAAGCATTTCATTAAACACTCAGAAGATACATTCAGAACTCTGAAACAAATACTTTATCCTATAATTCTGTCTACCAATCTCAATATCTTGAAGTTGAAGCTGTGTTGACACACTGTACAACTTTTGATCAGACTTTTCAGTAGTAATACTCCAAAAATCCCGATTCAATATGAAGCCATGAATACCAGTATTGTCAAAAGGATTTCAGCCTTCACTTTCGTCCACACCAATAATCGCACTGTTCTCTTCTCATAGAAATAACACTCGAATCCTTTCTGATTTAGGATCTTATTTTTATATCTTTCTCACTTAGAAGTAAATCATTTTAACAATGATTGGTAATGCTTAGATAGAAGATGACTATCAGAGAATCTGCATACAAAATATTGTAGAACAAGATGCAATAGAACAAATCTGAGCACTCCAATGTTCACCGTTGAATATAAATGATCAACTGAGGAAATAATTGCAGATCCAAAGTCACAGCAAAAAGTCACTTCAAAGAATGTCGAACCTCACTTAAATAACCCACGACAGATGAAAAATAACCTCCTTCAATAACCGATAGCCTCCTCAAGAAGAAAACGGAAGATAAGACAAAAAGACGGTGTCAGTTACACACCGTCATGCATTATGATCCGATGAAGTCCAACGAAGGGAAAGAAACGGATTGCCAGCTGATAACACTCGAATCGCACTGTTTTTAGCTTGCTTCAAACTTTTTTATGGGCAGAGGCTTGCAGGACAGCTGTATACATTTAGAACCGTAGTCCTTATCAATTTCTAGACAACATAACTCCAGAAGAAGCTTTTTCAGGTATTAAACCTGACATTAGTCATCTCAAAATTTTTGGATGTCTTGTCTATTTTCATGTTCCAAAAGAGAAAAGATCCAAGTTGGAACCTTTAGGAAAGAAAGGCATCTTTGTTGGTTATAGTGAATCTTCAAAAGCATATAGAATCTACATTCCAGGTCAAAAGCAAATTGAAATCAGCAGGGATGTGTCTTTTGATGAAGAAGTAGCTTGCAAGAAATTCAAAGAATCTTTCATAGAATCTGATAGAGAAGACTTTGAGCCGCCTCATGATATAGATATGGCTGATCCGGATTCACTTTCAGAGATTTAGTGGGAGAATACAGATTTAGAAGACTCTGCTGATCCTGTTGATCCAATTGTTTCCTTAGATACTCTTGAAGGTCCCAATAATATTCCAGCTAATAAGAAAAGACCTTTGTGGGCTCGTAACACTATGGAAAAGGCTGAAAAATATGCAGCCCCTCGTGGCACCTTCAGAGAGTAAAAAGCCTCATAAGTTTGCAGGATATGTAGCCTTGATGAGTCACTTTTTAGCATCCGAGCCTTCTAATTTTGAAGAAGCCTCTAATCATCAAGTGTGGAAGGATGCCATGATGGAGGAGTATCAATCTATTATCAAAAATGATGTGTGGGATATTGTTCCTAGGCCCAAAGGTAAATTTGTTGTTTCCTCCAAGTGGCTATTTAAAATTAAACATGTAGCTGATGGGAGTAGAGAAAAATATAAAGCTAGATTTGTACCTAGAGGTTTTTCACAAAAGGAAGGTATAAACTATGAAGAGACTTTTGCACTTGTAGCACATTATACTTCTATCAGAACTATTATTGCTATTGCAGCTGTTAAAGGGTGGAAATTGCATCAGATGGATGTAAAGACAACATTCTTGAATGGCATAATTGAAGAAGAAGTTTTTATTGAGCAGCCAGATGGATTTGTAATTCATAAGAAAGAATCACATGTTTGCAGATTGAAAAAGGCCTTGTATGGCCTTAAGCAAGCTCCTCATGCTTGGTATGAAAGAATTGATCGATATTTGTTGAGCTTGGGTTTTCTAAAAAATGATGCAGATCCAAATATCTATTTCAAGGTAATTGATGATAATGCCTTAATTTTAGTTCTATATGTTGATGATTTATTTCTTATGGGAGAGGATGATCTTATTGCTAGATATAAGAAAGATTTAACTTCTGAATTCGAGATGAAAGATCTTGGTTTGATGCATTGTTTTCTTTGTTTAGAAGTGTGGCAAAGACCAAATGAAATCATTTTCGAGTCAAAGGAAATATGCTATTGATATTTTGAAAAGATTTGGTATGTTGGATTGCAAATCTATGGCAACTCCCATGGAAGCAAATCTGAAAAAGTTACATGAGTTTGCAGCTAGCTCAGATTTAGTTGATCCTACTATGTATAGGTAATTGATTGGATCTTTGATGTATTTAGTCAATACAAGGCCTGACATATGTTATGCTGTTAACACTCTAGTCAGTTTATGAGTGAACCTAGACAGATTCATTTTGTTGCAGCTAAACATCTACTGAGATATGTGCGTGGTATAGTGGGATATGGTTTGAAATATTCTTTTTGTGAAGGTTTGAAATTGCAAGGTTTTTCTGATTCAGATTGGGTAGGATGTGTACCTGACAGGAAGAGCACTTCCAGTTGTTGTTTTAGCTTAGGTTCAGCTATGATTTCCTGGTGCAGCAGGAAGCAATCATGTGTGGCCCAAAGTATAGCTAGAGAAGCCACGTGGCTTCGTAAATTGCTTGCAGGATTGTTTGGATAGTCTTTGGAACCTAGAGTGATTCATTGTGATAACCAAAGTTGTGTGAAGCTTTCGGTTCAGTCCGTTTTTCATCATAGAACCAAGCCTGTGGAAATAAAATATCATTACTTGAGAGATATGATTCAAAGGAAAGTAGTGGAACTCAAATACATTTGCACAAAAGAGCAAACAATAGACATTCTTACCAAGCCACTTCCTAGAGTGAAGTTTTGTTATTTTCGAGATAACCTTGGTATTGTAGAGAATGTTGCTCTTGCTGAGAGAGAATTTCAGCTTCAATGATTTCTTTTATATATATATGTTAATGAGTTCTTCTCTATGAGAGAGAAGTTCGAGGTGAAATCCCTTGTAATGCATTTTTCTTTGTGATGGAGAAATTTGAGGTGAAAGCCCTTGAAGCTCTTTCCACTTATGGGGGTAGCCATGGTGGATGTCATGTTGAGAGACTCCATGACAACATCACGTTGAGTGACTCCGTGATGAGGGCTTGTGTTATTTCACCTATGGGAGTAGCCATGGTGAACATCATGTTGAGTGAATCCATGATGCTTATCACGTTGTGAGAATCCGTGATTAAATTTCGTTGTTTTATGTTCCTTGTTTATCACGTTGAGAGAATCCGTGATTATTTTTTTTTGTTGTTTGTCATGTTGAGAGACTCCATGACTCGAATATCTTTTAATGATATCTTCTTTGTTAAGAGGGAGTGTTGAAGATGGTAACTTCAATTGATATCATACTTGTCATATTTATGATATTCTCGGGCTCTTATTTATATTCAGCTTGCTTACTCTATAGCTGGAAATGTTTTGGTTTCATTTTACATATGTCGCTGTTTATACTTCATGTATTGGAGACCTTGTATGCTGTCACCAACTTTGACTCAGCTGGCAATCCGTTTCTTTCCCTTCATTGGACTTCATCGGATCATAATGCATGACGGTGCGTAACTGATACCGTCCTTTTGTCTTATCTTCCGTTTTCTTCTTGAGGAGGCTATCGGTTATTGAAGCAGGTTATTTTTCATGTGCCGTGGGTTATGTAAGTGAGGTTCGACATTCTTTTAAGTGTCTTTTTGCTGTATCTTTGGATCTGCAATTATTTCCTGAGTTGATCATTTATATTCAACGGTTAACATTGGAGTGCTCAGATTTGTTCTATTGCATCTTCTTCTACATTATTTTGTATGAAGATTCTCTAATAGTCATCTTCTATCTGAGCATTATCAATGATTGTTAAAATGATTGCCTTCTAAGTGAGAAAGATACGTACTTATTTTGAGACTTCAATAAAATTATCATTTGGTGTGGCTGGGTTTTTCACCCTCAGGTGGAGGGTTTTCCCAAGATAATTTGATGTCTTCTTGTTCTCTATTGCTGTCTTAGATTCTATTATCTGAGTTGTTAGCTTTATGATTTTAATTTTAACAAAATTCTGTCTACCAATCTCAATATCTTGAAGTTGAAGCTGCGTTGACACACTGTACAACTTTTGATCAGACTTTTCAGTAGTAATACTCCAAAAATCCCGATTCAATATGAAGCCATGAATACCAGTATTGTCAAAAGGATTTCAGCCTTCACTTTTGTCCACGCCAATAATCGCACTGTTCTCTTCTCATAGAAATAACACTCGAATCCATTTTTTGTATTCAAAAAATGACTGCAACTTAAAAGACTTTTTCTTTATAACTTACTGTGATTACTTCTCTCATCCAACCACACTCGAACCTCACAATATCTCAATATAAACTTTCATAGTGCACTTAACATATAGCAGGAAGCCAGCACTGCAATTACCATCATGTTCTGTTTTTATTTAATTGAACATTTAAAGCCCCATAGCACAAACAGCTGCACCCCCCTATTTAGCACCAAACGGATTCAAAAAGAGATATCAGTTGGCACAGTGGTCATAAATAATCGCTTTCCTTATTTCCAATGGACGTTACAGCCTGCTGGACACTAAAACCACCCAACACAAAAACTCCATGATGACTGCCCAGCTGACATAAAAGTTCAAAATAGGCTCCACGCTTTTTTATAAAAACAAGCGCTTCTGTTGCATATTAAATACCCACAACTCCACTCTTACCTTATTAAGTTCTTCCTGTTATAATAAAATGGAAACTCGATAGGTCCGCAAACAATTTGCTGGCACAAATAAATGATGCACAATTCATATACAACACACTATTTAATAGACCATCGCAGCCCATTGAATAAGACAAATATGCTTCCTTTCATCGGTTGATATGGAAGAGTCAACCTTCAAAGGATGATGTGGCAAATGATTTGACACCTGGCACAAACAAGTAGACAAGGAGTCAACTGAAGTAGACAAGCAGCTAGGTGAAGTAGACCCATAAGCAAGTGAAGCGGACAGCCAAGCAGCTGAAGCACACAATCAACCAGCTCAACTAGGCACTCAAGCACCTCAACCAAACAAGTAAGCAGTTCGAGCAGGAAGACAAGGAGTTCAAGCAGCTCAAGGAAACAACTAGGCAGCTCAAATCAATCTCCATTACTTTGAGTAATCCTTTAACATCAATGACAAAATGTCCAACACGGGGGAGGTGTCCTCTTTCTGTCCCACAATTTGTGCTCCATACTTGGGGCTATTTTGGGGATGTCCTCTTTGTTTGGGGACTCCAAGAGGTCCCTAATGTTGGCCCAAGGTTTGCCATTGCACCAAAAGATCGACCTGTTAATGCCCAATACAATCACTAGAAATAAACAAACCATGGGAGGCGGTTAAGCAATGTTGCGAATCCCCGAGGCTAGCGTTGAACAATCAAGAGGACGAAGGCACCAACCTTCCAACAATCCCCCCCCCCTCCCCCAAGCGCAATTGAGGGATTCAAACACGTTTCTTGAGCTCTGATACCACTTGTTGGCCTAAGGTTTGCTGTCGCTCCAAAAGATCGACCTATTAATGCCCAATACAAACACTAGAGATAAACAAACCATGGGAGGCGGTTAAGCCTTATCGAAAATCCTCAAGGGAAGCATTGAACAACCAAGGGGATGAAAGCACTGACCTTCCAACACCTAAGACATCTAGGGGACTCCTAGGAGTCTCTTGATTGTCCTTGGGACTTTTAGGTGTCCCCAATGATAGATAAATGAAAAAGTCATTATTTTTAGAAAATCAAGAAGTATTTTTGATCAGTGTGCCATAAATCCTAACACTAATGGTCTATGGGCCCCACTCAAATTGTAAGCACTCACAAAGTTTGTATAAATTAGTAGGTACTTGGTGTTGCAAAACAACGAAGTGGTTTAATTGTGGAAATTGCGTGTGCGATGAAGGTTTGTGTGGGTTTGAAGGCCTTAATTTTTGCTCAATGGTGGGGCCCTGTGAGGGGTGTTGCCCTCAACCTCATTGGGGGCTCTCCCCCAAACTCCCACGAGGGGCATTGCCCATAGAGCCCCAAAAGGGGTGTTGCTCCTCAAACTCATAGGGGGCTCAGCCTCAAAACCTCCACTTGCCACCACCTTGCCATCCTCAAATCTTGGCCCTTGGTCCTCCCTTCCTCAGGATTCATCCCCATGTCCCCTTAACCTAAACTTTATGGAACATAGATAAAAGAACAACATTTTTAAATATATTGTAAATAGTAAGTGATTTAGGTGTACAAAAATCATGGATTATGATTTACATGGCATGAAAAAAAAAAATTACAATATGGAGTCATGAACTATGGTAGAAAGGAGCTTGTATCCCTTAGCCTAGCATTGATAGCTCTATATGGAGTTAAGTGCTTGTATCTCAAACAAGTTTGCAAATGCTACTACAACCTTAGGAGGATTGCTTAGGGTATGGTTTGACTTAGCAAATTAAAAGTTTCAATGTAATTTATTTACTAGAAATTTAATTGGGAAAATGTTGAAAGATAAAAAATGTTGCTTTTCCATCTAGCATGGCCTAAATTAATTTTTTATTTTTTTGTGTTTTAAAATTAGAGCAAGGGTTTTTGGGCCAGCACCCTTGGTGCACTCGTTGTCACAATATAGGGTGGGGTTGAGGGGTAGAGTCCCTGCCATCAAGACCAAATTAAAGCCTTTGAAACTACAAGACCTTCAATGTATCCCTTCAATTCCTTTATTTTTTCAGATAAACATGATTTACCAAATAAAAATACTGAAAAAGGCTACCAGTATGAAACATGATATATATATATATATATATATATATAACTGATGTTTTACTATTTTCAGTTTCTCCCTTCAATTCCTTTATTTTTTCAGTATAAACATGATTTACCAAATAAAAATACCAAAAAAGGCCACCATGGTTGCAACTTTTATAGATGCCAATGCACCATCAAGTTTAGATAGCTTGGTTTCTATACTGGTAATTTACCTAGGATTTCCATCCAGTTTGGTCCAGATGTGGCTTCTGCGACTCCATCGTTAAGGGCTGAGCTCAAACTGTGAACAGCAGCACATTGGTTGGCATGGCTCCTTAACATGGTCAATACCTAGACAGTCTTTCAAGAGAAGCAAAATGGTTACATTTGAGTCATTCTTTGTGTTCTAGATTACATGAATTCATTTTGGATAGATTATCTTGTTATATTCTACACAATAAGGCTCAGATAGAGATGTTTTATCCTGTTATTGAGATTAGATGGTTTTATCTTGTGGTCTGTTGGTGATCGGTTTGACACCTATTTAAGTTACAAACAGGCACTCTCCTATAACTATAAAGTCTTCGACTGCTATTGTGTTCAACTTCTGTAATAGTTTTAATAACTTTTATTAATAATGTATATTAGATGATGTATATTATATTTCAGATATTATATATGAAGTGAACATGGATCTTAAATCTTGTAACAGTTCCTAGTTTTAGCTTTAGATATGTTATTTTTAGTTGTTAGAGCATCCCTTAGAGCTCCTGGTTAGCTATTCTATCCTGCCATACTTTTTTGCTATCTGGTCAGCACTCCTAGCACTCTTAGAATGTAGGTCCACTTCTTGAATGTGTGCCACTCATATTTTGTCTGGGTAGTGTGCTGCTCTCGAGAGGCAGTAGCTTGCACTTTATTACAGGATTCTGTTTTACTCGTAAGGAGGCCAGTATGTTAGGTACCATTTTTTAGGGAAAATTTAGTTTGAATATATATTTTTTTTTCGGTTTGAGGGCTGAGGCAAACAGTTCTTTAGAACTGTTGCTCCATTGCCTTGTTATTGGTCTATACACAGTTTATATCATGTTGAATTACCATTCTCAGCCAGTATTGTTTAATGTGAGGATTGTGAAGTGGTTTATGCTGTTTTTTTACACACTTAATTATAGATACATTTGCACATTTTTTTTCTGAGAAAATAGTACATCTACGCAGAATAATAGGAACTGCAATTTTGGAGAAGAGTGCCAACCATGAATTAAATCTGTATCAGATAAAATGAGAAATGTTGAACTCAGAATGAGTTAAAACTTAAAACCCTGGATACCCTTTCAAATTTAAAGTTTCCGGTGGCTGTATAAGAGACGTTTCTAAATATATGAACAATAGAATCATGCCTTAGTCTTAGGATTTCAAAATTGGGTTGGCAGCACAAACTATAACAAAATAGCTCATCATGAGAAAGAACACAAGATTTTTGAGCAAATAGGAAGATGACGAGTTCTATTTTTGTCAAATGCATATCATGCACAATATCAATATGAAATACTTTTCTTTCATACAGAATTGTTCAAGGTACTTTGCAGTTGTTTTTTAGTGGTCTTAGGATGATTTTTATTTACTATCATATTCATCTGTCGGTATAAACTATTTTGCTTCAGAACTCCAATGTTCAAGAGAGGAAATCTTAGCCTTGAGGATAAAAAAATTAAAGTATTGTCCATCTTCCATTCATATCATTTGCCTATGGTTTTAATGAACTGCCTAACCCCACCTCTAAATCAAGACACAGTTTTAGAGATTTTGTTTCGGTCAATTCAAAATATTCTTGATAACTAGGTGACAAGGTTTGTGTTTGCTTTTGAGTTCAGCAAGATAAAATTTGGAAAAAAGTAACAGTATAAAATTGCAAATTTGAAAAATACAAAATATAAAATTTCTTTTTTATTTGAATTATAAATATAACAAAAAAAATTGAATAAATTTAAAAGGATTAAAACTCAATCAAATGTTAGTCCTGCTGTGATCCATTCATCTATAAAATTGAGATACAATGTCCATCTTTACACACAGTGAATGCTCCTGTGCTCAAAGGATACAACTACCTGCTTCATTGTTAGCATATTCTGAAGAAAAAAAGTCTGTTTTAGCAAAACAATTTGTCCGGCCATTTTGCTAAATAGTGTTTCTGCCTTCGCCAAATTTGTCTCACCTGGAACAAGCTTTTGCAGAAACCTTAACCTGGGCCTAAATATAGTGGGCTGCCAAACATTGACCTTTTTAGCATCTTTGCAAAAGCTCCAAGTTAAGGCTGCTCCTTTCTAACATGCGAACAACAAACAGTTTAAAATTGTTGGATGGGAGCAGATAAATGACCTGGGATGTTTGTTGTTTATGTGTTTTGGTGCAAAACAAAGAATGATCTGATACCTTGACCGGAAGTGGGCTCATGACATGTAGTCAAGACTCAAGAGTATAGTCAGTGTCCCTGTGTTGTGGATGGCTGGTTTTCAAATGTTCTGTAGATGTGATGTTGATGCTGCTGCAGTTTGAAGTTTTGTAAAACCCTTGATGCCTAGCCACCCGGTAAACAACAGATGCCTGCTGCAAACTCTAATATTTTCTAGTCATAAACCATATGATCTTGTACTTTAATGGTGATTTCAAATTAATTGGAGGGTTTTTTAATGTTTGTCAGATTTCTATTTCTAGGATAAAATCCAGCAAACTTTGAATTAGCTACATAGTATGAAGTATAATCCAAATAGAAAGGATTACTTCTAATTCAGCTGTTTCCGGATTCAATTTTATAAATTTTTGCATCAATGTTTCGGATGACACTTCGTGATCCATTATCAGGATGAAAAAAGCTAGAGAGCATACAGAGATGACATGATGATCAAGTAGCAGACCAAGGTTGCTAAAAAAGAGGGAGGGAGGAGGCACACCGATCTAGGAGGGAAGCAAGTCAAAAGAACAAACTAAACACAAGAGAAACAATCAAAATAAAGAGAAAATAAATAAAACAACAAATTAAAATAAGAAAATACAAGAGCAAAATTGTTAGTTTTCGTGATCAGATTAACAATAATGAGCAGGAAATAATAATGCAGAGTCACAAGAATCAAAGCACACAAATAGAAAGAGCACACAACACAAAACCTCCCTCTTGGAGGAAAAAGCTAGCAACAACAGATCCTCAGATCTGATTATTCATTATGAATAAAATTGCAGCCTTACAACACTTATCTCAGGCTGAATACATGTGCAGACATCTTCAGCTTCTAATGACCCTTTTGTAATCAGCATAACCGTGCCTTCTTCAGCATGAACAATAGACTTAAGTTCGCATCAATCAGAGCAGAGTCGCATCCATAGATCAGGTATCTTCACACCAAAGGAGAGCAAATATATTTCACACTGTTATTGCAGATCTGATTCGCATATATGATAATTGTATCAAGATGCATTCTATGTAGCTTTTATATATGAGGATTGGTGCCTTATTGGGTCGGCCCAATAAGGCACCTTTTGGCGCTAAAGTCTTTGTACTTTTCCCACGTTATATGTGCAAGATAGGGTCGGCCCTATATCTCACTCCATGATTTATTTAGGTTCAGCCCTATCCTGGGCGCTAAGGTAGATGCTACAATGTCGCACGTTTGACCTTGCTTGGCATGTGGAAGAGAAAGGGCCCAGCCCTATCCTGATTTGTGCACATAGATGGGGCCCAGCCCTATGTGCCCTTCTACATAAATACATTAGATGGAGATAGGGCCCAGCCCTATTTACACGCCTCCTAATGAAGAAGGGCCCAGCCCTATAAGGATTCGGATGATGCCTTAAGGCAATCCGAATCCTTTTATTTTCCTATCCTAGTTACACAAAAAAAACAACAAAAATAACAAAAAAAAACCACAAAATAACAAAGACATCAAGGACAAAAACAGCAAGGATATATATATATGTATATATATATATATACTGATAAGCATTCGATCTCCGAGAAGAGCTTAATTTGTGTTGACGTTTCAACAAAAGGATATTCAACGGTGAAAAATACTAGGAAGTGGCTATCCAGTCTAAAAATGCACCAACGCAAGTGATAGTAAATGAGAATAATTTATACATTCATGCATTTACATTTTTGGGAAACTCAGAAGTAATTGCCCAAAAGTGATATTGAAACCACATGGAAACTGGTACCGATCTTCAATTCTTTCCTCAAAACCTTCACCCTTATGTTACTCCATATACACCAAGGTAGACGTTAATTTATTTGAACAAGTTTTGTGATGCATCAATCATAAACATTAGATTTGTAAATATAGTTTGGTAAATCTCCATGATATTGGTCAAGCTCAAGTAAATCTTATTTCTAGACATATAACAAGGAAGGAGGACAAATATTGGGGAAATGAAAGCGTCGGATTCTCTAAACTTGTAAGTGATGTTTTTGAAATAACATCATTGATGTTAGAGATAAAGCTGGAAAAACTATTTCTATAAAGAAAACAAAACACGCTGAGCCCCTGTGCCACAAACTGAGAAATAGTCATGAATCTTCTATAAGAACTGGTAGAAGTAGGATAATGAAATAATATGTTTCTCCTATATGGTTTTAATATAATTGTGTATTAACAATGGTATGTTTTGATATAAAGTTGAGTTATGATTATTTATAATTGTTGTATTAACAATGGTATATTTTGATATAAAGTCGAGTTATGATTATTTATTCATATTTTTATACATTTTATGATAGTATATGTGTTTATATATTCATTTTTTATAGTTTATAGATATTATATTTTTTAATTTATATTCATATATTCATTTTTTATTTTGATATTCATATAAGGTCAATTTTATGTGTGGGAGATACACTTTCATGATTAGTTGCTATGTTTTGGTATTTTAATACATTAATTATGCATTAAGTCATAAGCAATTTGTATCTAACAATATAAGTACTTAAAGGAGAATAATTAGAGTTTATAGATATTGTTATAGATTGAGAGGACATTTATTTGCACTTATAAATTTTTTCTATTATTTGAAAATGATTTCTAATTCAAAATTTTCAAAACGTTTTTAGATTTGAGTAGATTTATATATGTGAAGCACATCATATGATGTAGGTTGAGAGGGAGGGCAATTTTACTCAGATATTTCTTTGCTTTTAGGTGCTATGTTAATTGGTTTATACATTTCTTCTATTATGTGAAGATAATTTTAATTCAAAAATATAAAATGGGTTTCAAAATGTTTTAGGTTTAACTAGATTTATATATGTGAATCATAAAAATATAAAATGGGTCTCAAAATGTTTAAGATTTGAGTAGATTTATAGATGTAAATCACATCATATAGTTATAGATTGAGAGGAGAATCTTAACTAGATATTTATTTATATATAGGCTTACCAAACATAAGGTTAATTGGTTTATAAATTTCTTCTACTATTTTAATATAATTTTAACTCAAAAATATAAAATAGATTTTAAAAAATATACGATGATTAGGTCAGTGTTGGCATTGTTTGTACTCATGTATCATTAATTATGACAAGGTCAATTTTATGTGTGGGAGATGCACTTTCATGATTAGGAGAAACATATTATTTCATTATTCTACTTATAACAGTTCTTATAGAAGATTCATCACCAACACATATATATATACTGATAAGCATTCATGGGTTTATGAAAGCACTTAGTGCATGAAAAACCTTTGCATCAAAAGCTATTTGTGGAACAGATTAAGTGTCATTTCATATTCCTACAATATCGTCTATAAACCATTGAAATAAAGAGATGGTCTAAGGAAAGAGATTCAGCAATTTGATTTTCTTGAGATCACAAAAATAAGCATTCATAGATGACAGCAAAATTGCTGCCTATGGCTGTATTATGGTGTTGTCAGAAGAATCTGCTTTTAAATTCCAGATGTTATACATGTAAGAAGTAGTTCTGCCAGACCAACAATGAAGCTACATCTTGCAGGAGAGAAGACATCTTGACAATAAAACCTGAGCGGAGTCAATCCAGCATCATTAGGAACGATGGTGTATAGGTTGATCAGGTTGAAGGTAGATAAGATAAGATAAGATAAATTTATTAATGTCCAACAAGTGACCACAAACGGGTCGAAGGGACTGGAGGTTACAAACAAGGAGGGCAGTCGCCAGCAAGGGCACCAAACGGTGCCTGCAAGAGACAAAACAAAAACTAAACAGCCACAACACCGAGGCCAAAGACCAGCCAAGCAAACCCTATGTGGCCGTAGCATAGGAGAAAAACCTCAAGACTGAGGGATAAGCCGCAGGGCTATGCCTCTGAGTGGTCCGAGTCTGACAGGAGGAAGAGGACCGATGTATGGTCCCTCTGCGGGGCTTCACCGATTTGGAGTGACTGGGGGAAGTAACCAACTGCCTTTGGGGGAGTGATCTGGAGAAGAAGGAGGTGATGAGCTGGCAAGATGGAGGACACGGGGGGCTTTGCAGCGAATGCTCTCAGAGTCTAAGAGTCTCCTGTTAGCAGAGAGGAAGGCATCTCTGGTCAATGAACCTAAAGAAAGTGGAGAGAGTCTTAGTCTCTCTAAAAAGGTAGTAGAACCTCCCTTTGATCTCGTAGTAAATAGGACATCGGAAGATAAAGTGCTCCTCCGTTTCGATCTCACCGGTGTCGCAAAGCTGGCAAACACTCTCAATCCTGTCCAACTGGTGATCAGCCTCAACCTGGAGCTGATGGAACCCCACTCTGAAAGAACCAAGGGGGATCCGGAGGGAATGAGACCAATGGCGTGAAATGTAAGAGGGACGGACAATGAGTCCATCTTGCATCACGAGAAAGTGCTCCACATAGAATGCCATCTTGGGGTGAAGACCCCCATGGGGATTGACCGCATAGAGGAGAATATCTGTAGAAAATTGAAGATCATGAACATCCTAGATCAAAGTCAAATAATCCATGAGGTGATTTTTTTGATAAGCAAATTGGGTAGCAGAGTGTGATGCAGCCATTTAAAGGTTGGCTCTACTATAAAACTGCAATATGAGAAGATGGGCCTTGTAGTAAGAGGTTCCTTATGCACCTTAGGAATGAGTTCGAAGACACAAACCCTTGCAACACTAAGAGAAACCTGCACAAGGAACTCAACTAACCAGTGGAGTGGTGTTGCTAGATGTTAGAACATCATTAACAGAAAACTGCTAGTGAGAAAACTAGAAGCACAATGAACTTTAAGCATTTCTTCTTAGACATTGCAATCGGACAAACTATTGGAGCCCTTTAGCAATGTACCAAACCCGAGCTAACACAGTAATGAACTATGCATTGTGCAATATAATGGTGATTTAATAATTATGATAAAAAAACTATATTCCAAAATTCATGGTGTAAACTCTCGTTTCTCTTCATCTCTCTATCACTATGCAATTAAATTGCTTCAAATTATTAGTATAAAAAACAGCAGTTTTTTCTCATTGTTTTTTTGTTTTTGGATCCTTGGCTTTTTGAAGAAATCTTTATCTTTTGGTTTGCTGAGTTATTCCTAAGAGAGATTTTTGCTACCATGATTTAAACTGTGTATGCTGAAGTAGACTTGAAGTTGCATAAATCAATTGTTGAGCTTTTCCATACCATCTTTTCCCTCATTGGATGAATCAGCGCTATCGTCTTTTACTTGGTTAAAGGCATAAGCTTTGGCCATTCTCCCTAAAAGCGAAGAACAAGCTTTGATTTGGAATTTGATCTATAAGTGAACAATCCATGACTGCTTTATTTCATAATACATGCATCGTCTCATCACAGTGTTGATTCTAGTGCTTTACTACTGGAATTTAAATAGAAAAATCTGATTTAGATGTGCATCAATTACCAATACTTCCATGGTGCAGCAAAAAACGGGAAAAGAATCAGAAGGCATATACAGGACAACACATTTTACCAAATATAAACATCGATCTACATGGAGAAAGCTCTCAGAAGGTTGAATAAAATCCACTACAAGAGAAGTCCTTGACTCCTTGCTTTGGAGCTTAGAAATGGCCAGAATTATCAGTACGATGTTTTCACCTTTAATAGCTTGGATCCTTGTTCTTCTGTTCTGCTTATACAAATATCTGATCTTTCCATGTCCGATCTGTTGGGAGCTTCCCAAAGAATCCCTTTCAAGTAAAATTACATACTTTAATGAATTAAGGATGATTGTTTGGAATGCACATGTTTTGAACTTACCAAGCCTGTTCACCTGTAAAATCTTCTGCTAGCAACAATTGGAATTACTGTTGAAAATTAGTCATCACCAACTTATGGACTTGTCAAAAGGGCTGGGATTGCCAAAATCAAATTACCCTGCAAACTTGAAGTTTTTAGACATATCCCTGATAATGTGCACTTATTCAGCTTTGCTTCCTCAAGGTTCCAGTACTGATATCACATTCATCCCATCAATTACACTAGCTTAGATAAGTGGCCGCCAATTGACACAATACATTTGTTATTTTCTAATCCCCATGTCTCAAGAGTGATTGAAAAGTATAGAGTAAGTCAAGGGAACGAGGAGTGGAGAGATTTCCTTTATCATCATGCAATTCAAGATTTTATGAAATTGAGTGACTATTACCATTCCTACAATTAGTTGTGTTTTTGGCTGGCTTTGAGAAATTAAACTTTTATACACTTGTAGCAACCTATAGGCTTCCCTTTGTTAACCTATCTATTTGATTTTGTCTACATTCCGTAGCAACATCATTGTAGGAATTAGACTGCTATTTCCACATTCTGTTTTTGTTGTTTGTAATATAAATTGTAGTTCAAGTACACGAGTAAACACTCTTTGGTGTTTTTAAAGGGATAATACATTTAACACGAAAACTTCATGGGCACTTTATCTACAACATAGTACCTTCTCTTAAGGTTTAATTGCAAAAGCAGGACTTTTCAAGTGGGGCCCTTTATATTTCCTTACACCTTAAAAATGTTCCCTCCGGTTGTTCTAATGTTGTGTATGTGAATGTCACATTCCTATGATTTAACTGGAATTTGGTTGTTAAAATTATGATGATGATGACAGATGTCACCAGTTTTTAGACCAGATTGATTTGTAGAACCTATTAGAATGCATCATATAGCTATGCAATTTAACATGTCTTTGGATGTTGTTTTTCAATTTATCATTTTTGAGCTGTACTTATTATTTCCATTCCTTCATTCAAACATTTTGTGTAACACTTTACAGGTGAAATTCTCATCCTTGTAATTGTTGTCAATATTGCAATTTGTAATAATTCATATTGTTCCTGTGTGCCATGACATGTGGCTAGAATTCCCCACAAATGAAAAGAACTGTAAGATAAAGTTTAAACCATTTATATGCATATGGGTAAAGTAGAATTGAGACTAGAAATTCTTCTTAGTATCAATTCTATATTTGAACATGATGGAAGTGAAGGTACCCAAGTTGTTTTGATTCTTGTAAGCTAGAAGTTCTTGAATATTAGTTGCATTATGAAACTGGATGAGATTGCTTCACATGTATTAAGGGTAGGGCAAATTTGAAAGAAATGGTGTTTGTCTTCAATTTTGCTTGATTTGCAAATTTTACAAATTTGCTCATCCCAAGGTGTTTTTTGATCACTGCAATGACCAGTTTCACCATGTTGGTCATGAGCATTGGTCCTTATTTTAGCAATATTCATTTGTTTTCAAAATGTTGGAGAAGTAGTTTTAATTAGTTAAACGAGGATTGATAAAATTCTTCTTAATACTTTAGCTTCCTCTTATTAACTAGTCCATTGTTGTTTAATTTTTTTCTTTGAATTTCGTATGGATATAGAATTTGATTTTATCAACATGGTTTGATTTAATTGTTATCTTCAATAGTCCAATATCTAGGCTAAGGTTCAGTTTCAAAAGCTCACCAGTGTTTAGTCTATTGTGGCTATTAGGCATGTTAGAGGGCATCTGGTGCCACCTAAGTTGAGCACCTTGTTTTTATTTTCTAGGTGTCGATTATAGTTTCAGATTCCACCAATGTACAAAACACTTTGACCAAAAGAATATATTATGAAGTAATGTATCTTAAATATACCCAAATTTGTTCCAAGGGCCATGAGAGATGCTGCAGGATACAACTTAACTATATAGAATATCTGGAAATGATTAAAAGGTTGAAGAGAACTTTTTGAAATCCCAGTTCCATAGCTCAGGATTTCTTCGTGTGTTTGCAAGACATGGTAAGCTTTACGGCTATAAATGATTGGCTAAAGTACATGGTCACTCCAGTTCAAATGGCTTTTGAGATTCTACATTTTATTTCAAGTTGTAAGTTTTAAGATGCTCTGAGATTTTCTCAATTTTATTTCAAGTCTCATCAGAGATGCTGCTTTGTCAACCTTCAACACCATATGGGGTAAGGAATGACCAAAGTGTTGAAAAGAGACATTTCTCATCCTATTCCCATACCTTAACATTTGTTCTTGCATTTTCAATACGGTAATAAGCTTTCCAGCTAGAAATGATTCTCTTATCCACACTACCATCCTATTCCCATAGCTTAGCATTTATACATGCATTTTCAAGACCATAATAAGCCTTCCAGCTAGAAATGATTCTCTTATCCACACTATCATTCCAATGTGAATAGCAGTTGAAGTCAATGCCGAGCTATTTGTAAGGCTAAATCTCTTCAAGCATATTGTTGTCATACAAAACTGGAGTTATTTAACAGAACCAAGTAAAATATATTTCTGCCTTCCATAATCTATTTAGCCAAAATACAGTAAAAGTGAATATAAGCCTCAAACTATATTTATTTGGTGGGTGCCGATAATAAGCTAATTTTATGTATGAATTGTTATACAAATTAAATGAATTCTCTGATATGTTACTAAGTGCCTTTGGTGTGCTTTATGGTGATTAAAATCCTTAAAATAATGTTTATCACATCCCTTATTACAGTGCAGATAAATGTGTACTTGCATCTTCAGGATTCCAAGCTGATATAAAGGCATTGCAAAAAAACTTATCTGCTAGACATCTGGTGAGTAGCTTGTTAAATTAAGAGTGTCAATTTGCTTAGTTCTTTTTGTCTATTTTAAGTGTCACCTAAAAATTTATTTGTTAGATGGCCTAAAGCAGTAGACAATTGAAGTGAGCCTTTTTGAATGTTTCCTTTTTGAAACCATTCCGACAATTATAATAAATGCAACTGAAAGGGGTGAGAAAAATTTCATTCCAATGTTTTGGAAGTAGTGATCCATTCAAATTAATGCCCTAAGAAGTTGAAAAAATGTTTCATTTATTTTATCAATGCTAAGCTATAAGTTTGTTGTAATTGCAATAAATAACTAAAGTACTAAATTTTTTTAGGGTGCTCTCAAAATAAAAAGCCAGCTGCATTAAAACTTTATTCTTACTAGAATTTTCGGTCATTTGCAAAAATTGTTATGGTTCAAAACTTTTGTCAGCTTTATTCTCTTTACTGATGCAATGCACATTACAAGAGCTTTCCAACAATATACAACAAAATGATGTTTAATGTGAAATGCTTTATTGATGTAACATTAGTTAACATTAGTTGCTAGAGGATTACATCACCAGGATTTTTTTAAAGACCCTTTTAAGTATTAAACCACACACAATATGACCATGTTTTGTTAAAATAAAAGAAAGTGAAATCATAATAGCTGATTTTATACTTGTTGCTGAACTTGAGTCTGTTGGCCGAACTAAATTTGATTATCTGTATCGAAACAGAATTAGTCCAGCTGAATCAAACGTGGAAATAAGTATAACTATACCAACCTATTAGAATAATATCTTGCTATTTTAGTTTAATGGTCATTATTGTGTGATATTGTTAATAGGAGTTTCTAACTTATTTCTGTTATCGGTTGTTTCTTAAATAGAAACATCGATCCTTTGTATCTCTATTTAATTATCTCTCGATTATTCTTTATTCATTCATTATTTTACCAAATTACCTGTGTAATATGGTATCAGAGCATAGAAGATTTTTTTCAAAAATTTTTGTTATCTTAATTTTATAATTAGTGAATTTTTTTCGAAATTGTTCTAGTTTTTTTTTTTTTTTTTTAGTTTTCAAAAACCCGTCTAGGGTTTTCCGTCATTTGCAGTCTATGTTCGTGTGGAAATCGTGACCTCTGATTTTCGTGACTTGCTTTTCGTGGGTTGAAGTTTCTGCTTGCGATTTTTGTTTGGTAACCTGTTTCTTCTTACGATCTTTTCCAACATGCAATTTCATTTTTTTCGTGTCCGTAATTCTGCCTGTGCTATGTCTTTTGCCCTGCGAAATTGCGCCGCCTATACTTCTTTAATGGCTTGCACGCGTCCGTTGTAATTTTTTCCGGCGGCTTTGCAACGATCATGAGTGTCTTTCAGCTTGCATTTGGACGTGATTTTCCTACGCTTGACGACAAGATCTCTGCGTTCTTTTTTGGCGGGCATTTTTCTCTTCTGCGTGATTTCGTCTTCATCTCTTTTGCACAACTTTGCCCGCATCGAAGGAGTTCTCGTGTTTTTCTCTTATTTTTTTTGCGATTTTCAGAACACGATTCGTCTGCTTAATTTCGTTAGCATCTGTCCACTAGGGTTTCGTGCATTTCGAGCTCCTGTTTCAGCCGTCTAAAGTTTTTTTGCGAACCCTCTGTATTTTTTGCGGCTAGGGTTTTTCATAAAACCGTTCTTAGAACTCTATTATTTGGGTTTTTGTAGGTTTTTCGAAAACTCTTTTGGGTTGTTTGCAGATTTTTTTGGATCATCCGAAATCCATACATTGGGATCCGTGCTCGAAAACTTCATCTTTTCGCCTTGAAATCTGTTTCTGATTTTTGCCTCCGTTTTGGTCATGACGCGTTGTATTTACGTGATTCACGCGTTGACATATTCTTGCCTCGGTATTCGTGCCATCATTCGGTTAATCAGCTTTGACCTCAGTTTTTCTTGATGGCATCTTTGACAAATATTTTACTTGAGGGAAGTCAGAAGTTCAATGGCAGAAACTACAACACCTGGAAATAGTGGATGCTCATGATTTTCAAGTTTCACGTCATAGACCAGCCCGTCCTCGGAAAAGGAAGCACGTACCTTTGCAGCAGCTCCTAACCAGACAAAGTTTGATGAGTAGAACCGTGAAGCTGTCATGTTCTTCAAGTTGTCAGTGACTGATGATCAACTCCCTCATATTCCATCCGACAAAAGATCTGTCGAGATATTGGAGCACCTAAAGATGCTGCATGAGACGTCTGATAAGAGTAGAGTGTTCTTACTGAAGAACATGCTCTTCTCTATTGTCATGGATGAGAGGAAATCTCTTCAGGATCACCTTAATCAGATTAAGGATATCCGTGACCAGTTAGAAGCAATCAGGCGAAAGATGGAGGTAGAAGACATGGTGGTCATCACCTTGGAGTGTCTTTCGAAGGCTTATTGAGCATTTTGTCTAGACTCTCAACATCACCTCCACTAGTGTTGATTTGAAGTTTCTCGATCTATGCACCAAACTTTTGCAGCAGGATTGGTGGAAGTAGCAGTTCGACAACAGTATCGGCTCATCCTCCACAAAGCAAGCATTCGCATTCAAATCCTTTCATAAAGATAAAGGCAAATTTCTGTCTTCTTAGTCTTCTTAGCAGCAACCCTCTACTCCGTCATCAGAAGGCTCAAAGAAGAAAAGTGTTCAATGCAACTATTGTCATAAGTTTGGTCATATGAAACTTGAGTGCCGTAAACGCTTAGCTGCACAGGCCAAGCAAAGTGGTTCTCAGTCGAAAGCAAATGTAGTAGAGGACATTGAGTAGAGCGAGTCTGCCTTTTACGCCTTCATGTCTAAAAGACCTGCAGACCATGTCAAATCCTCTGCCTGGTATATTGATTTAGGTGCCTCTCGCCACTTCACTCATTGTCGAGATGGGTTCATTGATTTTTAGCCTTACTTAGGTTCAGTTGTTTTTGGAGGAAGGGAAGAGTACATTGTTGCCGGAAAGGGCAATGTGCAAATTCAGTCTGGAGGAAGGAAATTGATTTTCCTCGATGTGTACTATGTTCTAGGAGTGGAACTCAACCTTCTCTCTGTCAGTCAAATTCTGAGACATTCTCCTTGGCTCGACGTGCCATTCAATTCACATCAATGCTGCATCATTGATCGGGAGACTTAGTCTACAATTGCCGTAGGTCTTGAGGATCGTGGTCTTTTCAGACTAATTGACTCAGGTGATTCTCAAGAGCTTGCTATGTCAGCCAAGCGCTCCTTTGTTAGTACACTCTGGCATCAACGTTATGGGCACTTAAATGTGCACTATATTTCTCAGCTTGTTCGCGAAGATCTTGTTATCGGATTGCTAGAGATCCAGACCCAGAACCTCGGAGTTTGTGGAGCATGTCAGGTTGGTAAGCAGTATTGGACTCCGTTTTCAGATGGCGACTCTTGGAGAGCCTCTAAGGTACTGCAACTGGTCCATGTTGATATCTGTGGACCTATGGCTACTCCTTCTGTAACTGGGTCCAGGTATTTTCTACTTTTTGTTGGTGATTTTAGTAGAAAAATGTGGGTGCATTTCCTTCATCAGATTTTTGAGGTGTTTGTTGTTTTTTAAAAGTTTAAAGCATTAGTAGAAAGAGAGTGGTGTAATCATATTGTAACTCTTCGGTCTGGTAATGGGGGAGAATTTTGTTCTTTTGCTTTCTCTTTATTTTCCGTGAACAACATGGCATCAAGCACCAACTCACTACACCCTACACCCCTCAACAAAATGGTGTTGTTGAGTGGAGAAATTGCTTGATTACCGAAATGGCCTGGTTTATGCTCGAACACAATAGTGTTCCAAAGAAGTTTTGGGCTGAAGCAATTAACACTGCCGTCTATCTTTTGAATCATTTTCCTACCGTGGCTGTGAAGAAGAGGACTCCGGAAGAGGCTTGGTCAGGCCGCAAGCCCAAAATCAATCATCTCAAAGTTTTTGGCTCCACTGCTTTTGTTTGGATCCTTGATGCAAAACGCACCAAGTTGGATGCCAAGAGCCAAAAACTCATGCTTACCGGCTACAGTGATAATCACAAAGCCTATCAACTGATTGACATCAAGACAAGTTGTCTCATCTTCAGTTGTGATGTGGTTTTTGATGAGGCACAAGGGCCATTTCAGCTCTCTCCTTTAGTTGTGGATTCAAAGGATCAGCCTTTCAAGGCTCACGATTTGGGTGTCCGTCTTCCTATTAGGTCCACTTGATGGGAGGGCTCCAGTTGTTCCAGTTCCTGCACCTACACCAGTTCCTTCTCCTGCAGGGTCCCCTAGACACGTAGTTGCTCCACCTGATTTTCCTCAAGATTCATCTGATCTTCTATTTGATGAACCTAATTCTGTTGCACCTCCTGCATGTGACGTTGGCACTTCCACTCTCCAGCCTAAATGGTGGGCTAAGACTCTTGCTGATCTTCATGATGATGAGCTCATTGAGGGTAGAACTGCTTGGAAGAAGAGCAAGCAGCCTGATTATGTCAATTTTGCTCTCATGGCCAACATTCGTAGTGTCTATGAACCTCAAACATACATAGAGGCAAAAAGGGATACCTGAGTGGGAACAAGCTATGGCAATTGAGCACCATAGCTTGTTGAAAAATAACACTTGGGTTCTGTCCAATCTTCCTCCAGGGAAGAAACCCATTGTATGCAAATGGGTCTATAAAGTTAAGTACAAGGCTGATGGTACTTTGGATAAGTACAAGGTTCGTCTCGTTGCCAAAGGCTTCTCTCAGCGTGAAGGAATTAATTATGAGGAGACTTTTGCTCCAACAACAAAGATGAGCACCATCAGATTAATCCTAGCCATGGCAGCTCAGTGTGGTTGGAAGGTCCATCAAATGGACGTTAAGAGTGCCTTCCTAAATGGTGAGCTTCAGGAAGAAGTCTACATGACGCAACCTCTTGGATTCAAGTTTGCCGGAAAAGAAAACCAGGTATTGAAACTGGTGAAAGCACTATATTGCCTGAAACAGGCTCCTCGGGCATTGTACATGAAGATTGATAAGTACCTCACATATCAAGGTTTCCAGAGGAGTCTTTCTGACTGAAATTTGTATGTCAAGATTACTGGCAGTGATATCATCCTTCTGGTTATCTATGTGGATGATTTGATCATCATTGGCAGCTCGGCATCTTTGATTCAGGGAATCAAGCAGAATTTATGCAAGTCTTTTGACATGACCGACCTTGGGCTTCTGCACTATTGCCTAGGTGTTAAGGTTTGGCAGCAGTCTCATGGCATCTTCATTTTCAATTCAAATATGCTAGGGCTTTGCTCGACAAGTTCCGATTGTAGGACTACACCTATGGAGAAAGGCTTGAAGTTGTTAGCCAAATTTGGTTCTCTAGTTGAGAATGAATCCGATTCGAGGTAACTAGTGGGTAGTTTAATATATCTCACCGCCACTAGACCCGATCTGAGCTATGCAATGAGTTACATATACCGCTTCATGACAGCTCCTACATCATATCATTGGGCTATAGCGAGGCGGATCCCACGCTATGTCAAGGGCATTTTAGACTTTGGTATTCTTTATGGACGAACCAAAGATCCTAGACTCATCGGTTATACAGATTCGGATTGGGTAGGCTTTGTAGATGACAGAAAGTCCACATCCGAGTATGTCTTCAGTTTAGGCACCAGTGCTATCACTTGGACCAGTAAGAAGTAGGAGGCCGTAGCTCTTTCCTCGACTGAAGCTGAACATCGAGGAACAGTCAAAGCAGCGTGTAAGGTAGTTTGTCTTTGAAGGATGCTTTCTGACATTCATGTCTCAAGCAGGTCCTTCATCCCTCTTCTGCGACAATCAAGGGGTGCTCAAACTCACCAAAAATCCATTCTTCCATGAGCGAACGAAGCATGTTGAGCTTCATAGTCATTTCATCCGCAAGCTGGTTGAAGATGGATCCGTGGATTTGCAGTATGTTCCTACTGAGGACCAGACTGCAGATATCCTCATCAAGTCCCTACAACTGGATAAGTTTGTTAAGTTTAGGGGGCTACTTGTTGTAGTAGACAGATTGACCATTAAGGGAGGGTATTAGAATAATATCTTGCTATTTTAGTTTAATGGTCAATATTGTGTGATATTGTTAATATTAGGAGTTTCTAACTTATTTCTGCTATTGTTTGTTTCTTAAATAGAAACAACGATCTTTTGTATCTCTATTTAATGATCTCTCAATCATTCTTTATTCATTCATTATTTTACCAAATTACCTGTGTAATACAACCGTTATGCATTCTTCACAAGTTCTTGTGCTATCTATCTGATTTAAAAAAAATGGAAATTCTGATCCAATATGGATTTCATGCATCTTCTACAAATTTTCAGTTTGTTCGAAATGCAATGGAAATTTCTAGTAAAGGTGTTTTTGTATTCTTTATATATATATTTTTCATTTTATTTGTTTTTCTGGAGATTGCTTACCCATCAGAGATGAAATTCAGGGCTCATGCATTGAAGTTTGAAGAACATTAACATTGCTGACACAAACTAAGACAGTCATTGGTGGATCTTAACGAAGATTTGCTATTTAGTAACTGTACAGTATTTGTGATGCATCCATTTTTTATAATGAAAAACAAATGCTTGAACCTTAGATGCGTGGCCTAGGATGACAGATGACTTTGTTGTAGCAATGCCCACTTGGAAAGAAATAGGAGAGACTCCTGATGACCCAGCCATGAATTTTCTTCTCAACCATTATGGGCCTGTTTATTTAAGGATGGGAGTGAGTATGACAAGCTGTAAAAGGTTTTGTGGTCTCTAGATGTATTTGATCTCTCATAGGAAAATAGAGCGGGTTCACATTTCTCTTCGGAAGAAACACCGGGCACCCCTTGAGAATAGTAGGGGAATGGTCCACTCTAACTATTCTAGGGGTAACAGTTATGGGCGGGGAGATGGCCTATCGCATTCCGGCAGGGGAGCGTTTTCTGCAGTGCTTGGGCAGGGATGCACTTCATACTATGACATGTCTTGTTTCCACATGTATGAATTTACAAGATAGGCTGTTTGAAACAACTGTATCCCTTCCTCACCATCATACAAACTCGATGAAGATTTTAAGTGGCAAGTCACTTGTTATAGCCATAGGGTATGCAAAATTAGTATGAACATCTCTCTCATTTATTTTTGACTTTATGATATTCAATGCTAGAAAAATGCTGAAACTGTCATATTGGTTGAACCTTAATAATAAGCCTACTTATGTAGGAAGTTTGTTTAATCTTTAAGTTATTGGTCTTGGTACTGGTTTGGGTTTGGGTTTGCAGGTTCGTTTAAATTTTTTGGGGATTGGGTTTGTCCATACAAAAACATTTAAAAATGTGAAAAAATAACATATTTGCAGTAGTAATTAAGTTCAGAATACCACATGGCATCATACAATGAACTAACCACCATAAAAGTAAAAAATATTACAATGTTAGTCAATCAAACTTGAATGTTGTGATATATATTATAATTAAAAAACAATAATGTGAAGTGTCAACAATCAGCCATCACCGATCAATCATAAACATCATATGGGTCTTCAAAAATATCGTGATCACTATCTATTTGTAATGCTCCCTTTTCTGATCTATTTTAACCTTCTTGGAAACTTCAACTTTCTTCGAGAGTGTCAGCTTTATTGGTAAGGTGTTTTGACAGTGACAGTTCCTAGAGCCAAGATAAGTACAATGGTACTTTCCGTGTGTAGATGCGACATTTTGGGAGCTGCCCAATTTTCTTGGAGAAGTTCATTATCTTGGGAGAGTGCCAATTTTCATACAGATTGTTATTCTATGCTTTTTAAGGTATTGGCGGTAGAATAATTATTTGTTAAATAGTTAAATATTAAAGTTGTTGAAAAAGTAAAATTAAATAACTTATATTTAATTATGTAAAACAGTGGTTTAAGTGTGTAGATAAAGTGTCGTAAGGCTCAAGGTGCTAAAAAGTGGTCAAAAGGATACTTTTATTATGTTAATAAAAAATACCAATGGAAATAACTTTTTTGAAAAAGCAATGAAAAGTTAAAAATGAATGTTGAAACTTAGTAGCTTCGGTAAGATAAATGATTGAATGAGAGACTTCATTTATCTCTCATTCAATCATATACCTTATCGATATAACTAAAATCTAAATGTAGACCTCATGATTAAATAAATGAGCTTGTTATAATCATCTTATATGCATAATCGATCATACTATAATTGTAATAAGATCAGACCAGAATTATGATAACTATCATAGATATCATATGATAGCATCGATATGATGCTATCATATGATAACTATAACAGTTATCATCTTAATCTCAATTTATATCGATCGATGATTATCTTATTTATCGGATGATTATATTCCTGACGTGACCCGATTACTAATCGGTCAAACATACTAACTAATGTGCCCTAATAGCAATCGGTTTAATATATTAAATGTGACGTGACTGATAGTTATCGGTACATCGCTTAAGTGAAGCGGTGCATATGCACCGATCAAGACATGTCTTGATTGGGCATGTCAAAAGACATGACCGGTCAAGGCATGCCTTGATCGGTGGGCATTGCCTATATGTACATGTCAGTGAAAAGCTGTAGAAGCATAGAAAATAATAATGTTATCTTCAGCAATCTGTGACATAAGAAATAACAGAAAATATCAGTAAAACAATAATAAGATTATATAACTTCAGACTTGAACATAAATTTGAATATCATTTACAATGCATCATTGAAAAAGCAACAAAACAACAAAAAATGTTTTTAAAAACAAACAACAAAAAAACAAAAAGCACTGTCATGAAAAAAATAATAAAAAAGCAAAAAGTCTTTTTCCAAAAATAGCTCTGAAAAGGTGTAATGTCCCCTATTTGTGAAAGCCCTAATTTTGCCCTAATCACAATTTTTGAGTAAAATGAGTGTAGGGTTAGAGATATCTTTTACCTGATCGAGACCCTACTAGAAACCATTTATAACCATAATCCATAAAACAGATCTCTTAGTTAGGAATCATCAAAACATATATTAGAAATATAAATTTAATCACAAGATATCTTAAATCTATTTGAGAAAGCTCAACGATAGGAGAGCTAGGATAAGGTGACTTGTTAGGGTGCCCTAGAGATCCTCTACCCTAGGCCCAAGAGCGCTATACCATCCCTCTTGGCCCCATGTGGGCTGTGCCATCCATATGGGGTGGTGTACCTAGTGAGGTGTCCTACAACCGTTCTGCATCATCTTTCCATCCATCTCCCACTTCCTATGATTGGACTTCTTAGTGATTAATCCACCACGATAGAGGGCTGAGGTGTATTCACAATAGGGTGTCCCGGGAGTCCATCCCTTCTAAACCCAAAGGCAGTACCCTTTGTACCCCTTTGGCCTCATGGGACTCCCTGGTCTACTACCATGAGGTGGTGTACCTAGAAGAGGGCCCCATCACTGTTTTCCCTCCTTGTAATCCCTCATTACCCCTACCATGGCTGATTATAATAATTAAGCAAAATATATATTGAGAATCCTATATGATGTCATGTATCCTATAAATCTATATATTAAACAGTCATAAGCAACAACATAATATTAATCAGCAATGAACATATAGAAATAATATACATTATGCTATATTAAGCAGTCATAAACAACACATCATTAAATCTGCACGTATTCATTAAACCATGCACAGGGAACTCGTACCAAAAACCACAATATGTGTTTGAATCTGCTGTATACTCAATTAATTATTAATGCTCAAATCTGATCCCCTTTGATCCTTTCCTTGGATGCTGGAGAGTCGTGCACTTTCCCATGGTCATGCCCATTGTGAAGAGACACCTTGTGTTTGATCTCTGCCTTTCCTCCCTTTACCAAGAGAAGAATGATCGTTTCTCAAGGCTTATTCTGTTAACCTACCTGACTACAAGAGGTAGACGATCTAAGCACATGGTTTTATCTTATGAAATTGTGAAGTCTTATCTTGTAAGACAATTTCTTCCCTGGTAATTGAATATCAGATCATGGGCATGGCAAAAGGTTATAAAGGAGGTTAGGTCTTCATAAAGAAGGATTACTGCTTATTCGTTTCATTTGCTTTGTTGAAAGAACATGAGTTCTCCCTATTGACAGAAACCCTTTGGTTATTCTAGTTTCAAGGACAATAACCCTCCTAGCTAGCTAAGTGATTTAGTCCAGAAATCACTATTGTCTTGAATGTTGAGTTTTTCCAATTTGTTGGTAATGGAGTTTTTCAATGTGTTTTGAGAGATTTTGGTATGCAAGTTTATTGATGTTTATTGTCCCAGTTTTGGCTTGAATTTAGGAGTGATTTTTGGAGCTTTGAGAGGGCTGCACTTTTATATTTCGTGCTATGCTCTTTGCTGTAGCAAAAATCAGAGTCATTTTGGAGAGATTTATTTTTGTATATTGGGCTGTACAGCAATATTGTTGCTATCCTACAATTAAGTGTGGTTATTAAGTATGGTGGATCGAAGGCATATTTTTAGATCCAAATAGTTTGATATGATAGTTTAAATAATGTTTAGTTAGTTTGGATGGTAGTACTGCTAGAGAGTTGTGCATTTCATGTTCAAGATATTGTAAGACCGGATGGTATACCGTTGGTTAATGCTTTAATCATTGAAGGTCTTGGTCGGTTCACCACTAGACCCCTCTACAATTCAAGCCTGTTTTGGAATTGATCGGATTCCCATGTAATCAACCATTTAGCTGGACTGTATTCGGTTGTAATTTGTCAATGGATTTGCATTCTCAGTGCATGCTTGTTCTCCAAAGAGGTGTTTGTTTTGGTTGGCTCTCCTGCTTGTATGCTTTGGTCATGTTGTTGTCTTTACATTTCAGCAATGCATTCAGTTCACACTGGGAGTGTGGTGATCAGAAAGTGCACGGACTTGTATTTGCATTTTCTCTATTGAAAAATAGAAAATATTGGTATGGGGTTATTACATGGTATTTGATCATATAGGTATATCACAAGAACTGCAAACAATGCCACTAGCATTGACACTCTCATGCCCACTAGTTGGCTCGCCTTCAACATCAAGTGCAACAAGGTGGGAAGTGTAAGCATCCGAGTCCATGTTTTGGCTTAATATCCCACTTCCTTGTGCCCCCTTCTTTGTAGCCACTTCATTTGTGTGAAAGGGACACAATCTAGAATGCACATACACTAAGTTTTCTTCCCTTTTTGAGTGCATTTCATTGCGTTTCACTAAGTGGGTGGAGTATGTCCTCCAATTCTTTTTAGATGTAGATGAACATGTAATCTATTAAAACTAAAATAGAGAGTTGAGAGTTACAAAATTAAAAAACTTAGGTAAAAAATGAAACTTAAAAAGATAAAAAGATTTTTTGTATAAAACGTGATTGATTGTAGGAGGTTGTAGGTGTGTATTAGAATATTTATTTATTATTTAATTAGTATTTTAATGGTCATTAGAGTATTTTTTGCTTTATTTACTTTTCTTTTTTTGGCTTCTCTTTTTAGAAGAAGTTGTTTCTTTTTTGAAACATCACCGTTTGTAATCGCCTATTTAAACGGCTCTACAATTGAATAAAGTTATCTGATTATTTGAGCAATAATTTTTCATGGTATCAGAGCAGGTCGATGGGCTTCTTTAGGATTTGGTAAATTTTTTAAATAAAAATTCATTAGCCTCCACCTGGATATTATTTCCAGAATTTTTTTAATCAATATTTTAATGAAAAAATTGTTGGAGTTTTTCGGTTAAATTTTTGAGATTTGATTTCGGCGAGCTAGGGTTTTTGGAAAATTTGGGCATCGTTTTCTGATTTTTTTTTTTTGTAGGCAATTCGAGGGTTTGGAAAAATTTTTGGGCAACTTTTTTTGATCAAATCGAGAGCTAGGGCTTTCATGGTTTTCTTTTGCCATCGATTTTATTGGAGCAGCAACTTTTCATAGCACTGCGCACATTTGTCTATGTTCAACTGACGTCGGAATTCTCTAAGGCACCTATGAGTAGGGTTTTCGACCCTATTTTCTGCTCTTTCAAGGCGCTATAAAGAATTTCGCGACCACATAAATATTTTTTCGGGACGTTTATGTAAGATGCGATTTTTCCAGCACAATTTCCGTCTATGTTTTGGTGGGTTTTTACGCGCAACTTGCAAACTTTGTTGGGGCGCTGTCTTTTTTTTCGCGATTTCTGAAAAATCACGTCGTATTTTTGGAGCAATTTTTATTTGTTTCAAAACTTGCGTGATTTTTTTGCGATTTTCAATATTGTCGACAGCAGGGTTTTTGTTGTTTTCGTGGTGGGATTTTCTTTGCATTAGTTTTGCGAACTTTCAACCTATTTTTTTGGATTTCAGGCTTGTGTGCTCCGACCTAGGGTTTCTTTACTGAAAAATTTGTTTGGTTTTTTGCAAACTTTTATGGGTTTTGTGAATTTTTTTTTTTGGGTTCACATAAAAATTTTCTGGGTCTTTCAGATTTCACGCCTTGAGTTTTGTGCCAACATTTTTGAACCTTGGGAACTGTGGTAGTCTCATTTGCTGATTATTTTTATGCGGTCTAGGGTTTGTAGAAAAAAATCCTAGGTCTTCAGCAAATTTTGGCATTTGCATTGGGATTCGTGCCTCGAATTTTGTGTCAGTTTCTAGAATGGCGTCTTTGACCAACATCATGTTGGAGAGCAGTCAAAAGTTCAACAACTAGAACTATAATGCCTGGAAGCAGAGGATACTCTCAATTTTTGAGTATCGTTGCCTTGATTAGATTGTTTTGGGCAAGGCATCTCGTCCTACAACAGTAGGTGACGACCAAGACAAACATGATGCAAAAAATCGAGAGGCTGTCATGCTTATCAAGTTATCTGTCATAGATGATCAACTCCCTCAAGTGCCTTCAGGTAAAACAACTAAAGAGATCTGGGATCTCTTGAAGGATCTTCATGAAACATCCGACAAGAGCTGAGCTTTCTTTTTGAAGAATATGCTGTTTTCTATCATGATGGATGAAAAGATATCTATCCAGGCACATCTTACGAAGATCAAGAAGATTCGTGACCAGTTGGAAGCTATTGGCCGAACCATGGAAAAAGAGGATATGGTAGTGGTCACGCTGAAAAGCCTACCCTGCTCTTATGAGCATTTCATTGACACACTCAATATCTCTTCTACTAGTGTTGATCTGAAGTTTCCCGATCTTTGCACCAAGCTTCTACAACAAGATAGATGGAACCAGCAGTTTGGTAGTAACAGTGTCAGTGCAGAACAAGCATTTACTGCCAAGGACAAGGGCAAAGGCGAGTACACTTGGCAGAAAGGGCAACGCAACTCTGAGGAGGGGTTCATGTAGAGATTCACATGTTACTATTGTAGTGTGTTAAGGAATTTAGATCAGAGATAGAGAATACAATAGTCTGGTAATATGTAGTGAGGATAGACTTTAATAAGATCACTGCAATGAATATGTTTTACCTCCGACGTGTATATATATATAACTCTAACTATTAATCTTCTATGATAATATTGACTGCTTGCTGGTTCATGAAACTGCCACAGTTATTGGTTTCGGTTCACAGCAAGTGTCGATGCCTATAAATAAAAGGATGAAGAGTCATGTCCACGTAGGGGCATGACTTCTACGTGGCATAGGCTTATGCCACGTAGAGTCATGACCCTATGGGGACATGACCCTTCATTCAATGTCGTTATATATTACTTGCTTCAATCCAAATGAAGCTATATCCTTAACACTCCCTCTTAGCAAAAGAGGATTGAATTTCATAATTAAGTTTTAAGGAACAACATTCTAGATATACACATTCATTTGACATGATCATTCACTTAGTAACACTTACTAGTGAAATACTTCATATCTCAGAGAGATGGATTATCTGATATCCAACACTCTGGGACAACAACTACTCTAAGTCTTATTAGATTACAACCTTGATTCTAGTGACAATTGTAACATTGTCATTATCACAGGTGAAATAATTTTAGTATCATGTTATCTAGCACATTCTGGGACAGCAAATTAATGTAGTCAATCATGATATGATTGTTATCATAATTTCCGACATATTTTGGAACAATCATTTAATGATAACAATTCAATAACTCATCATAGCAAATTTAGTATCAAGATTTACGACACATTCCGGGACAGCAACTTAATGTAGTCAATCTTGATAACAGATCAGGCTATTGTGAAAGTCGTCACCTTACAATAGCGATCTTACACTTACATCACATGAAAGATCGTCACCTTCCATGACATAACACATACATGCAATATTGCATTCAAGATATTCATGAATATATCAATTACATATGATTAAGATTAATATCAGAAATTTCCATTATAATTTAGTCATACCAAGTTTACCTCTAAAGTACTCCACTTTCAACTTTGCAAGAGGTTTGGTGAATATGTCGGCACTTTGCTCTTCAGTGCTGATGTAGGTCAATTTGATGACATCTCTATCTACCACATCTCTTATGTAATGGTATGGGATTTCTATATGCTTGGATCGATTATGAAAAACTAGATTTATAGAAAGTTTGATGCAACTTTGATTATCACAGTGAATCACAGGGGGGTTTAGGGGCTTCCCAAATAATCCAACTAGCAATTTCCTTAACCATACTGCCTCACGTGCTCCCATGGAGGCAGCCATATATTCGGCTTCAGTGGAACTCTGAGCAACTGCTGACTGTTTTCTGCTAAACCAGGATAACATAGCTGATCCAAGACTAGAGCAACACCCCGTTGTACTTTTACGATCAATGGAACTTCCTGCCCAGTCGGAATCAGAATACCCTTGGAGTTGTATCTCAACATTTTTATACTTCAGGCCAATTCCAATAGTGCCACGCAAGTATCTCAGAATATGCTTAGCAGCCATTAGGTGAATCTTCTTAGGTTCGCACATGAAATGACTTAACACATTGGTAGCGTAACAAATATCAGGGCGAGTGTTTACCAGGTACATAAGAGATCCAATAATCTGTCTATAGTATGTAGGATCTGTAGGTTCTGAATCTACTGCTTCACTTTTGAGCTTATGAAGATTTGTTTCCATTGGAATGGATAGAGACTTACAATCTATCATACCAAATCTGGCCAGGATATTAGTGGTGTATTTTCCTTGATTTAGGAAAATATAATTCTCTTTTTGCCATACTTCTATTCCTAGAAAATAGTGCAGTAGACCTAGATCCTTCATATCAAATTCAGCCACAAGATCTTGTTTGCATTTTGCAATGAGGTGATCTTCTCCTGTTATCAACAAGTCATCAACATAGAGAACAAGTATTCTCTTTTTTTATTTTTTTATTTTATTTTTTCTGTCAATTTTCGAAATCTTCATTTAGAGCTGCGAGTGATTATTTTAAATTTTGAAGTATATGTTAGAGTCTGCTTCATTTTTGGAATATCCTAGTTTGGAGAGATAACTATCTATCCTTCCGTACCATGCCCTCGGAGCTTGCTTAAGGCCGTAGAGAGCTTTTTTTAGTCTACACACAAAGATTCCTATCATGTGTAGCAAAGCCTTCAGGTTGTTCTATATATACTTCTTCTTCAATAACACCATTCAAAAATTCGGTCTTCACGTCCATTTGGTGTATCTTCCACCCTTTGGAAGCTGCAATGGCAATGATGGTTCTTACAGAAGTATATCGGGCAACTGGAGCAAATGTCTCTTCGTAATCAATTCCAGCCTTTTGAGAGAACCCCCTGGCAACGAATCTGGCTTTGTGTTTTTCAATACTACCATCTTGTGCATATTTGATTTTGAATAACCACTTTGATGAGACAACTGATTTGTCTTTTGGTCTAGGTACAATGTCCCAGACATCATTTTTTAAGATAGATTGGTATTCCTCAATCATTGCATCTTTCCAAGCTTGACATGTTAAAGCCTCTTCAACATTGATGGTTCAGATTTTGTAAGTTCGGTCATGAGGGCAGCATAGCATGATTGACTTCTTGCTTTCTTATTCTCTTTAAAGATTTCATCGGGTTCCACATTGTTTACTTCAATCATCTTTCTTGCCCATAGTGGTCTTTTCTTGTTGCTAGGATTTTCAGCATTCTCGAAATTAGGTGATTGAAGTTCATGATTTTCTATGCTATTCTCCCTGTGATTTTCAATTGTAGGATTTTCATCTGATTCTGCGGTTAGATCATCTTCTGCACTTAGAGATAGTTTATAAGCAGCATGTTCTTCAAATTTGACATCTCTATTGATTTCAATGGATCTTCGTCCTGGAATATAGACTCTGTATCCTTTAGTGGTTTCACTGTAGCCAACAAATATGCCTTTCTTCTCGGAGGGTTCTAGTTTGGTTCTCTTTTCTTTAGGAACGTGAATATACACGTGGCAACCAAAGATTCTTAGATGGCTTAAATTTGGTTTATTTCCTGTAAAGGCTTCTTCAGGTGTTATATTCTCTAGGATTGAATGAGGGCATCTGTTTTGAATGTACACAGTTGTATTTGAGGCTTCAGCCCAAAATGAGATATGTAGATTTTGATCATGCGTCATGGCTTTAGCAGCTTCGATGATGGTTCTGTTTTTTCTTTTTGCAACTCCATTTTGTTGAGGATTATTAGGTACAGTACACTCCCTCTTAATCCCAACAGAAATGCAGAATTCTTTAAAATTTTCATAGATATATTCACCCCCATTATCTGATCGTAGAGTCTTTATTTTCTTCCCAGTTTGATTTTCCACTAGGGCCTTAAATTCTTTAAATTTCAATAACACTTCATTTGATTCTTTGAGTTTTGTGAAATAGATCCAAGTTTTCCTAGAGTAATCATCAACAAGTATCACGTAATATAAGAATCCCCCTAGTGATGGTAATGACACTAGACCACACAAATCAGTGTGGACAAGTTCTAGTACAACTTTTGATTTGTGTTCACTTGAGGGAAATGACCCTTTTGAGTTCTTCCCTAGAGCACATCCTTTACAAGTTCCAACATGATCAGATTTTAGATTGGGTAATCCCGTGGTAATTTTTCCTATAGAAGGTAGGGCACTAAATCGAAGATGTCCTAATCTTCTATGCCAAATTTCATTAGAGTTTGATACTTCATGATTTAGTGCTTGTTTTTGAGTTAATATGTATAAACTACCATCTCTAGATCCTATAGGAATAGCATTCTTTATGTTAGTGATTTTAGGCCAGAGTAGAACTTTATCTTCATTGAAGGTGACACGATGTCCTTGATCAGCTAGTCCTGAAATAGAGACCAAATTCCTTTTGATACCTGGTACAAAGAGAACATCTTTCAATTGTAATGTAACTCCTGTTCTTAATTGAATTGAGCAGGTCTCAATTCCTTTCACTGGATAGGTAGAATTGTCTCCTATTGTAACTTCTTCAATTGAGTGGCCTTCACAGGTTTCAAATTGATTTGTAAAACCGGTTATGTGTCGAGATGCTCCACTGTCGATTATCCACATATGTTTGTTTGAGTTTAGTTTGCTTGATAAGGCTAAGAAAAATAGAGGATTCTCTACTTCCTTGACTTGAGCTATGGTTGCTTGAGCTTTCTTTCTTTCTGGGCAGAACCTATGAGTGTGTCCAAATTTATCACACTTGTAGCATTGAATCTTGGAGAAGACTTTGCTTTTGTGATTATTTCCTCTCTTCCGTTTGAATTTCCTTTTCTTCCCTTTGTTGCTTGTGTTAGCATGTAGTGCATGAATTTCTCCCCCTTTGTTTGGACCCAATCCTCTTGTGATTAGTCGAGATTCTTCTTGAGTACAATCATTCTTGAGTTGATCGAATTTTGGTAGTGTCGGACGAGCACTAATGCCTTGAATAAAGGATTCCCAACTGGATGGTAATCCCTTAAGTGCTATTAGAGATAGCTCCATATCATCTATATTATTCCCAATAGTTGACAATTGGTCTTTTAATTCTGAAATCCTCATGAAATAGGATGTGATCGTTTCTCCTTTGTTCATGTAGATATGCATTAATTGCTGTTTGAAAGTGAGCAATCTGCTTGCATTATTTATTTCATATGAGTTTTGAATGGTCTTGAACATATCATAAGCTGTAGTTAGTTTTGAGATGGTTGGGAGAATGTGATCTTTAATAGCATCAATTATGATTTTCTTAGCCTTGTTGTGTTTTTTCCAGGTTGTTTGTTCTAGCTCGCCTTCAGGCATCTTAGTATCTTCTTTTATGTATGCATCTAGTTCGAGTTCTTTAAGAGTTGTTGTTATTCGAATTCTCCATGAGACGAAGTTGGATGTGCCTTAGAGTCTATCCTCCACTCTAACACTGTTCACCATGATTGATTTTCCTTTGATTTTGAGTGCAAGTCTGATTTTTTTTTTTTAGAAAAGAGGTGTGACTATTTTATTATTTCTCTACCAATGTGGCTCTGATACCATGTTAAGGAATTTAGATCAGAGATAGAGAATACAATAGTCTGGTAATATGTAGTGAGGATAGATTTTAATAAGATCACTGCAATGAATATGTTTTACCTCTGATGTGTATATATATATATATATATATATATATATAACTCTAACTATTAATCTTCTATGATAATATCGACAGCTTGCTCGTTCGTGAAACTACCATAGTTATTGGTTTCGGTTCACAACAAGTGTCGATGCCTATAAATAAAAGGATGAAGAGTCATGTCCACGTAGGGGCATGACTTCTACGTGGCCTAGGCCACGTAGAGTCATGACCCTACAAGGACATGACTTTTCATTCAATGTTGTTATATATGCCACGTAGAAGTCATGCCCCTATGAGGACATGACCCTTCATTCAATGTTGTTATATATTACTTGCTTCAACCCGAATGAGAAGCTATATGCTTAACATGGTGGACGTGGGCATATTCAGAAGTTCTGTAGAAAGAGGTTGGTTGATCAGAAGTCCAACCAGGGAGGGTCTTAGGAGCAGGTGCAAGCTCATGTTATAGAGCGTTCCAAAGAGGAGTCGTCAACCTTCTATTCTTTTTGATTTTGTCATCAAATGGGTTTTCTGATTTTTCTCCACAAAAAATCATGGGAAGGTTTTGCTTGATTTTTCCTAAAAAATTAGGGAGTGTTGTTTTACCACGTGATGTATGTTGTTTTGCCACGTGATGTTTGATGTTTTGCCACGTGATGTCTGGTGTCTTGTTGCCTGAAGATTGGTGGTTTTATCGCGCGACGCTTCAAGGTTTTGTACAAATTTTTCCTCAAAAATTGTTTCAAGGGTTTAGTTCCTGTTAAGGGTTTTAACCATTTTTTCCACAAAAAAATGATGATTTGTTTCTTCAGTTTTGGAGGGTTTGCCGATTTTTTCCTCAAAATCGTGGTTTTAGGTTTCAGTTTGGTTACCCAACATCAGGTTGGATGGATTCTGGTATTCTTGGTCATTAACATTTTACAGATCCAGGGAGGGTCTCCGCTACGACAAAGTGTTCTTTGGGTTTGTGATCAAAAGACCTGCAGTGTCTTTTGTAGGGTAGTTTGTTGATAGAATGACCATTAAGGGAGGGTATTAGAATATTTATTTGTTATTTAATTAGTATTTTAATTGTCATTAGAGTATTTTTTGCTTTATTTAGTTTTCTATTTTTGGCTTCTTTTTTTAGAAGTAGTTTCTTTTTAACATCACCGTTTGTAATCGCCTATTTAAACGGCTCTACAATTGAATAAAGTTATCTGATTATTTGAGCAATAATTTTTCAAGGGTGGGTGATTGACCATGGAAGTACCATCAAATATGAACATCAACGTTAAACTTCTCACAAAGGCCTCAATAGTAAAGTTATCAGAGCTTATAAAATCCATGAGCTCATCTTAATTGTATCCAACATGTTAGGATCAATCTAAAGTCTACAAAGTGATGCCTTGTACCCTTGGCTGACTTTAACATCTCTATCTTGGGCAATCCTTATTAGCATGGAAAGAATCTCAATGCAAAGGCAAGAAGATGTAGATGGGTGCTCATTTTTTTTTATATCTCTTCAATAATTTTGTCTAATTGTTTGAAGAAATTTGATTTAGGATTTTGATCTTTCATATTTATGATCATCTTCGTCTTCTCAATCATTGAGTTGATGCTATTGTGTATCTCTCCCAAACAAGGCCTATCCATGTTGGTATAACAGATCATACTCAATATGAGCTTGCACAAACTAAGGAGATATTCAAGACTATCACTAATTGTCATTTAAGATAATCTACTTAATATGTGCTACCTTTGTAGTGATAGGCTGCCTCCATATGGACCAATTTTTACTAATGATTATGCTAGAATGTGATCCTAAACCTTCATAAGTTGTCTCAAGACAAGTGTGTTGGAGGCAAAGTGGATTTCAACACTATTTGAAAATAAAAACCAAAAATTAAAAACATAAAAATAGAACCTTATTGCTTCACTTACCTTCAACAACTTCAATTTCGAGAATTCTCTAAATTTCTCTTGTGATATATATGGTGTTGGTGATGAACATTTGGATCCCTTCAGCCTTGGCATACATCTGTTTAATCCATTCAATTTTGGTACCAATTTTTGTGACATCAGGGAAAAAAGTCAATGCAAATCAAATAGCACAGTTCTTAAGCAAGTATGATTATTCACATGGTTTATATGGATTATGATAAATGTATGTTGTTACAAGTATTGTCCCAAATTTCAACAGAGGGCTGAGATGAACATCAAATAATGCATATTGAGGATTTGTGTAACATGTATGGAGATGGCAAAACTGTTGTCCTCATCTTGATATTTGTGAGGGCTGGCAGAGTGCCTAAAGCTGTACCTTACCTTTATCTGGCGCTCTTCCCTTTTTTAGAGTTGAGAATCAGGTGGCCCTCAACTTGCTGATTAGTTCACTCACTCACCATTTTGCTTATTCCTGTGGCAAAGTCTCTTAAATTTAGAAGTGTCAGCTGTGTAAAGGTGACTTTAGGGAAAAAGAATTGATCTCGAATTAAAAGCCCAGTTCTTAAGAAAGTATTATAACTTAATATTTATTGATCGCATGGTATGTATGGATTAAGATAATTCTATTCTACAAGGATGGACTTTATAAGGCTTGTTAGAAAGAAATGATAAAGGCAAATTAAGAAATTATTGGATTCAAAGGATTCTTAAAAAAGGATGGACTCATGATTTTTTTAAAGTATGATAATCAATGATTCATGTGTGGAAGAATTCTCTTTTGAATGAGATACTTGTTTGGGATAATCCTTTTAAATCACGTGTACTTTGGAGACCACTAAATCCAATAGACAGGCTCAAGGGCTGATAAGCATTATTCCCATCCACCACAGTACTTCTGGTTGTTCTGCAAATTGATTTCTTACAGAAGAAACAGTTATTCAGAACCTCAATGGATGGGGGGTTGAGTTGCATGGTGTACTGGAACTCTTTTTAGATTGTTTTGTAGTGCCCCAAAACATTCTGGGTAATCCAGGAGTCACATACCATGCTGCCCAAATGGGAGTCACATTGTTCTGAAGCACCATCTTTAATTTCTAAGCTCCATCTTTTGTCAATGATATACTAGCAGGGATTGGACAATGCTCCAGATATGGGACTCCTTGCATAGATAGTTAGCTGTGAAGATTATCTCTGAATCTATGACATCTAGGTATTTTGCTTTAAACATTTGGCTCCAAGGCTCAGGTGCTTGCATAAAAATCTTGGTATTTTGCATAAAACATTTGGCTACAATTTAAGGTTCCCGAATCTTGGTTCCCCCAATTCCTTCACACCCCAGCTGTACCCCCCTTCCTTGCCCTCCATCCCCTCCCTCCGATATATTTTAAGATTCAGATTCTTTTCCATTTCAAGAGAGTGATTTTCCCCTTCCAAAGTACTTTGGTGGAGGAAGTTGCCCAGAATCTTAGATTGTGTCTTGGTTATTTTTTAGGTGCCTTTAAGAATATAGGATGAGTTTGCACTTTGCAGCGCTGCTTGAAGGAGTTGACCTTGCCCCAACAGGATAGTCACATCGTCTCATTTTTTAATCCTTTGAGCATTGTAACATTCCATTTCTATTTCGAGTTTCTATGCTATTTAGGAAATCTCAGGGGCTATTACCTGATTGTGAAGATTTTGTTGCAGGATAAGCCAAAGCTCTTCTTCATTCCACACATACCAACATGAGGGGGAAGTGAAATAGGAACCCACTTGTCTTTAATATACATTATATCATACAAATGGGTACATTGGGGCCTCATCTCTTAGACATAAGATAATTTTGCTAGGTAGGGAATCTACCTCAACCCATTTGTCTAACCTTGAAGCATAGACAACTTTATTGGTCATCTTATTATCCATCTTGTTACCTTCTCTATAGATGTGGCAAATTTTAATTCCCTTGAAGGCCTTAATAGTATCCATCTCATCTTCTATTATATGTTTGATGGTCCAGCTAGGGGACATTTCCTTTCTAAGAGATTGATTATGTTACCTTCTCTAAGATGTTTGCTTATGTTCAGAGAGGCCTCCTTTATTATAATGTGAGAGTCCTTTATATTTTTAGCTAGTTGGATATCTGAAAAGACGACCTTCACTTCTGCAAAGTTCTTATACTAACTGCGCAGGCATCACAAATCCACCATCGCTGTCGCTGAGAATACTACCACCTCCAATCATCTAGGTTAACTTTCTAGGTGCCATGGATAATAGGTTTGTTCTTTGATGAATAATGCATTTGCTCTTTATTTGTGCTAGTTTTCATTTGTGATGGGTGGATCATTATCTCTCGGCTTTCTGTAAGGTGCATGCTTTAATTTTGAAAGCTTGTGTTAGCTACTAGTTAGAGGAATGATATTAGAACAATACTAGTCTTCCCAGCAAGCTTGCTTGTAATTGTAATGTGAGCTGTGTGTTGTTTACTATGCTTAGTTGAATCAAGAACTCTTTTATTTAGGAGGCTTTAGTTTTAAAGATTGAAGAAATCAGATTGCAAGCTAAGCTGGCTATACATCTTTTCCTTATGAACATCATGAATTTTGTGATCACTCAGAGATTCCATCTTCTTGATTAATGTGGTAGACAAACATCTCGCTCACCCGTATGGGTCTGTTTTGTGATGATATGTTCTTTTTACTCCATTGACTGCTAGATGCTTATTGTTTTTAATCATTTTGATTGTGATAAATTTGAAACAAATAGGTATATGTTCATAGAATTAATAATGGATCTGGTAATTGTAGATTTATCAGCATCAGCATAACAAGCAAATGAGTTGCCCTGCCATGGCACAGCTGCTCTCGAACACTCTTTACTACAAACGATTTTTCCCATACTATTCTTTCAATGTTTTAGGTGGTCTAGACAGTGAAGGTAAGCTACGTAACAGAGTATATTTGAGTTTAGAATTCATACAAGACAAAAAGAAATTGATTTGTTAAATTATTTATAGTAAGAGTAATGCTGATAGTGCAAGTAAATTTACATTGCCACAGGAAAAGGCTGTGTTTACACATATGATGCAGTTGGCTCATATGAACGAGTAGGCTATGGATCTCAGGGGACTGGCTCGACACTTATGATGCCTGTTCTTGACAATCAGCTTAAATCCCCAAGTCCTCTGCTCTTGCCAGCTAAGGTGTGTCTGCATTCATTTGTCTGGCATATCTTGCATGACTGGAATATTTATATGTTGCTCAATTTTATTTTACTTCTATGCTGTAGGGCAGAGTCCTGATCTTGTTTTCCACTTTTGTTGCTGATTTTTTTTTTCATTCACTAATAAATTTTTTTGATTAAAACTATTAATATGTCTCTAAAAGTGTTGTTAATGTTTGCATTTTACTGTTCAACCTAAGATTGCATATAGAAGCTCCAAACTACATGTTGTCACGAAGGATTGCACCCTGATGCTAAGTTGAGAGCTCAACAATCCTGTGAAACATGGGAATACTTTCAAGCCCGTGGGTATGCCTATATTGAAAATAGACCTCCAGATTATAGGCCGCTTTCCTGTATGATGAATCTCCTGCAAACTAATTTCTGCTGAGAAAAGAGATAGAAGGAATACTTTACTCATACTTGCGACTCCTTTACTCGCAAAACCTTTAACAAATATTCTTTCTCAGACTTGCGACTGCTTTACTCACAAAACCTTTAACAAATAACCCTGAATACTTCACAACTCAACTGAACATGTGAATACATAAATATTTCATAGAAAGGGCCTGATTAGAAGGCTTGCTCGAAGGAAAATAAACTATCTTCACAACTACAAACCCATCAAAATCAGATTACACAATCTATAACCTACATTAACCATGTATCCTCCTGAAATAATACTGCTTGAAAGAGACAGCATTAAAGGATTTGAAGAATGAATCACAAAAAATCACCAATATCTTTCATTCAACACCAAACAAGAAGTATCAAGAAGGAAATTTGCTGCTATTTTAAAGGGCCTAAAACAGTTCACAATCATGCTGAGGAGAGAAAGAACTCGCATATTTCTGAGTTTGTAGTAGCAACAACTCCTTCATTTTCAATAAAATAGCAGCAGATTTCCTTCTTGATACTTCTTGTTTGGTGTTGAATGAAAGATATTGATGATTTTTCTGCGATTCATTCTTCGAATCTTTTAATGTTGTCTCTTTCAAGCAGTATTATTTCAGGAGGATACATGGTTAATGCAGGTTATAGATTGTGTAATCTGATTTTGATGGGTTTGTAGTTGTGAAAATAGTTTATTTTCCTTCAAGCAAGCCTTCTAATCAGGCCCTTTCTATGAAATATTTATGTACTCACATGTTTAGTTGAGTTGTAAAGTATTCAGGGTTATTTGTTAAAGGTTTTGTGAGTTAAGTAGTTGCAGGTCTTAGAAAAAATATTTGGTGCATCACCTCGTAGGATAGGTTTAATTTCAGTATTCCTTCTATCTCTTTTCTTAGCAGAAATTAGTTTGCAAGAGATTCATTATACAGGAAGCCGACCTATAATCCGGAGGTCTACTTTCAATATAGGCATACCCATAGGCTTGAAAGTATTCCCATGTTTCACAGGATTGCCGAGCTCCCAGCTTAGCATTAGGGTGCAATCCTTCGTGACAACACTACAGACATTAGATATTGAGGGATGATAAATGCAAATATGATCTGAAAGCTAGGGAGGTGTGATCTTTAAAATAGGACAGATATTTTATACATTAGACATCAACATATAGATTAAATGAAAGAAATGAAGTGTTGTAAGTTGCCAATCAATTAACTTAACTTGCATTGTGTTAATGAGAGCAAACACCTTGCACAATTAAGAAGACAAATGATTTACCCTAAAGAAACCTATGTGTGGGAGAAAACTTAAGCAAAATGCGAGTGACAACTCACTTAAAACCAATGTTCCACGGGCACGTCCTCCCTGAAAATGTAGGCATTTCCGAGACGGGGACGTCCCCGATATGCGGAGGCTCCTAGAGAACGTCCCTTCTCCGTCCGTCCACTGCCACCAACATACCTTTGCCGTTTCCGAGACGTTTCCTCACCAGGGGGACGTTTCCCAGAAGTTTCTTGTGTTAGAAATGCCAAAGGGGATTCCCAAACATCCCCGAAACTCCCAAACGTCCCCAAGACATCCAAACGTCCTTAAACCTTGCAGGGGACTTGCAAACTGACTTGCAATTTTTTAATACTGATTGGTAGGTTGAGTCTATCTCAGGCTGTTTGGCATTGTTTGGGGGTGAACATGGTTGCATAGAGTGAGTTTTCGGAGGCTTTAAGGGGTTGTTTGGACCTAAAATGGTGATGTTTCAGACCTGCAACATATTTTCTAGTTGTATCAGACCTGCGTTGTTGTATACAGTAATTTAAACCAAATGTGTGTTTCGGCCCTGTAGTGATCATTTCAGCTACCTTTTCAAGGTATTTTCATTTATTGTGTTCTATTGGATGCTAGTTTCATGCAATTTATTCTATTGTGCTAATGTTTATTCTACTTCTTTATCAAATGATAGCCAATAAATATGTGTGTAAAAATGATGGTGTTTTGGTGGTGGTGTTATTATTGTTGGTGCTGCTGCTGTTTTAAGTTGGTAACTCTTCTTTCATTTTTTCATTTTTTATTTTTAAGTTTTGGACATTTGTGGAGCTGTTAGGGGTTTTATGGCTTGTCCTATTTAATTTTTAAAATAATATAGTTAAATTTTAATATTAATATAATGTTACATTGTTATTAATTTTATATAATATGTTAAATTTTAATATTTTAAATTTAATACAATATATCTAAATTTTAACATTTTAAATTATGATAATATAACAGTATCATGGTCTATATATATATATGAACTTAATTCCAATTTTTAGGTTAAACTGTATAAATTCATGTATTTTTGTACAGACACGCTCAAAACAAACCCAATCCCAATTTTTTTGCTATACTGGCATACTGAAACCTCTTTACCTGAGCCCAAATCACAGACCTGAACCTGGACTGGTATAACTTAGCCTGTGAAATCCAATCATCATCATGAAGATGTTATATTTAATTTATATGACTGTAACCATAGTAGCATTCATTGGAATCAAGCTTCACTTGGCAAACTAAAAATTATAAATAGAATTCAATTCTTTTGGATTTTATCTGGTGCAGCTCAAAATGCTTTTCAAAACTGGAGCAAGGATATAGGGGCAGCAGCCATCAGTGGGGTTGAAGGGTAGTACACCTTGCATGTTTCTTCTTGCTATACAGGGTGAGGTCCACCATCCCCAAATCAAAATCCTTCAAGACTACAAGAATCTTCATCATTTGTTTTTGTCTGTTTTTCAATCTTTTTAATGTTAAATGTTCTTTTCTACAACATGCAGGGAACCTTTCTCTTCCATTACCTCTCGTTTTTATTTTTGTTTTTGCAATATAGCACATGCTAGCTATCTTATTTGTAACTGTTGAGAGTAGGAGCCCTCGGTGGGGATCCCATTTAGGTTTGGGTTTAGAATTTTAGGTTTCGTTTTTAAAACTACAGACCTGTTTTATATGAGCACATGGGGACACCTTGCCGTCCGTGGGACAGTCAAGTGATGCCTGCATGTCCCCTGACCGCCCCAAGATTGACAGGTTGTTTCTCTAGAGGGGGATGTCAAGGGACATTCCCTGCTTTTCATGATTATACTTCGGACAACCCCCTTTGGGGCTGGTGTGTAGGGCAGTGCTCCGGAGGGTGTTTTGTCGCCGATTGCTGTTGCTAAGACATCCCTGCTCTTGAAAACAAGGGATTTTAGCCTGTAACATTGAAAATATGGCAAAAATATTTGAGATATACAAGTTAACTCTAAATATATGTCATGCCGATTCTTGCATCTTGAATATGAAGTCATTTTACATTATTGATTACAAATGAAATGTCCCACAAATTGAGGGGATATATGTAGTTTCTGCTTTTGCTTGTCCCTGAGCTCCCAAAATGTCTTTGTTTTTGTGGATGGTGTAAAAACCTTGGCGACAGGTCCTTGTAGTACATAACAAAATATATGAATGATTTGTGTTTACTTCTTTAGAAACCAGAAAGTCATCATGAATGCATCATCATGTTATTTATCCGATTCAACAATAGATGATTTTGTTGTTACCTCAGCAGTCATCCTACATGAGACATAGTGGTACTGCTATGTAATTTTGTCAAACAGAATTGCAGACAAAGAGGCAAGAAGCAGGAGAGGGGATGGCTTGGGGGAGACCTTGGCGGGCCCTCAATTTAGGTTTTAGCTTATTTAATTTTTTTTGGGCTGTTGGAAAGACAGGCTGCAAGGGACATGCTGATGCCACTATTACTGTTAATTCTCTCTGGGGAGACTCTGAAGGTGGTATCTCCTTTGAGTTTGATGCCTCAACATTTTGGACGGGGTTAAATGGCTGGAATATTCCCCATTGTTTAAATTTTTTTTGGGATGGATGGAATGTCTCATCCCCATCCCTGAGTACTTGGGATATCTTAGATATGTCAGGTGGTCCAAAAACCTTGGGGATGTCTCTAGGGTATGCTGACATTATTAGGTAATTCATTATACTTTCCTGTATGGCATTTTGATAATTAGTACAAAACAAGAAATCTATGATGGACAAGGCTACATTTACATGTTTTCTATTCTTTATATAGGGGCACAATTAGCAACTTCATAATTACTCTCCTCTTTAGGTTTCATGGTGTTAAGCCTTTTAATTTAACTAACAAAAATTCTAGTCACGAAACATTGTAAATAATAATCAACGATATGACTCCAGCTTTTATCAAACATGGCAGTTCCATCTCATTTTCAATGGAGCAAGTCAAGAACCCACTCAGAAAGTAAGAACTGACGAAAATATTTACCAAATGTAGTTGAACTCTTAAATATATGTTCATGTCAATTCTTGCATGTTAAATTTGGAGTCATTTTACACCCCTCTATACAAATGAGCTTCAAATTTTGCTACCTCATCTCAATGACAGTACTGCAAGCTATAAAATGAACACACCAATTGTTGAGATTATCTGGACATACACTAATTACATCATTTCTTCACGTAATTCAATCCCCCAAAATAAAAAAAGATAAAAAAATCCCAAATTGTCAATTTGATAACAATATGTAGATGTCAAAAGCAATATGTTGATGTCAACTTGAAATTCTTTTTTTGGATATTTAGAACGTGGGTTTGAGGTTTTGAGCATTTGATGTACACTGGTTTTAGGAGCACGATTTTTTGTTAAGGTTGTCATAATTTATGTTTTCCAATTTATTCTCGTTTTGAAAATATCTAATTTTTATTCTTATTCTTCTTGTTTAGGATGCTACAACCCCCCTGTCAGAATCTGAAGCAGTCGATTTGGTGAAGGATATTTTTGCTTCAGCTACCGAAAGAGACATATACACTGTATTTCCTTCTATGCTATATTGGAACATTTTTCAAAACTTAACGCAAAATTCTGTGATATTTGTTGCTGATATGTTAGAATATTTTATTTTGTCGTTTATCATTGTTCATGTATCACTTATATTGCCTATGTATTACTTGAATCGTATTGATAAGAGTGTTATGTGATTCTTCAGGGCGATGGACTAGAAATAGTAGTTGTGAATGCAGAAGGCATCAGACGAGAAGAGATTATGGAGTTGCGAAAAGATTAATTTCACTGCGAAATTTGGTGCATTATTAGTTATATTTTAAACTAATTGTGAATTTCTGTTGAATATTTGAATCTGCATTAACTGATATTTGTTTGAGACATACAAATATCTTATTATTTGTTGCAAAATTGAGTGTTTAAATACACTCGATCTGAGATATCCATTCAAGTTTGGTACTCCTGCAACTTATTGAACAGTGACATATAATTTTGGCGATTAGTACAATGCGTTAAAAGAAACAAAGTAATTATCTATGGATACTATATTGGGTGTTTTCTCAGGGCACTCTGCTGAAACATTTTATTAGTCGGCTGATTAATAATTGAGAAAGGTAATTGATATAGAAATGTATCTCATTTTCGTAAGCACTGTTTAAGGGACACAAATATGAGAGGTTTGTCTTTTTCAATGACGATGAGTAAAAATCTCTTTGTAGCTGTGAGGTTGATTCAGCAAACCAGACGCCAGCAGGGTATTCCATGGATTTTATTTGTTTTTATATTATAGCAGTGGTTGAGGTTTTTCAGAATTGTCCCGCCTAGTTTTTTGTTTTCACAAATTTCATGCTTGGCCAACGCCTATGTTAAGACTCGCGACTCACCTCATATTAGCATGGAATTTTTTTATACATGGTGGTTTCTACCTTGTGTCTTGTTTTAGTCTCTACCTTCTTCCTTTCAATTGCAGTTTAAAAATTAAAAGAGTAAACAGAATATTGTTAGGTAGGGCAAAAATGGTTGAAATCCGGACTTTGGTTAATCTCCACCGTCTTGAGTCTAATGTATTGATGTATGCAGGATAGATAACTATAAGTATCATGTAGTTTGTCATGACAGTGGAGTGTGTAGGATGTGCTCAAAATGACCCGACTATTTCAATAGTAGGTAGTTTCTCTCATATACTTACACCCTCAGGCAGTAGTCTCCATGGCAAGCTCTTCGGGAACATGATAGAACGAAGAATCAGCAGCTGGGCAGAAAATGAGGGTAAAAGAAGAAAACAGCAAGCAGGTTTTAGGCCTCGGCACTTGATGGAAAAAAATTGAGACAATCAAAGTGAGGAAGTTTATTGCTGTTTTGTTGACTTTAAGAAAGCTTTCGATATGGTACCTAGAGACAAACTATGGAACAAAATGGAAGAATTAGGCACCCTTGATGTATATAGAGTAACTCTGCATAGGCTATATGAGAAGGTTAGAGTGAAGTCCATGTTTTCTCTCTCTTTGCATTTTGTTTCCATTTACATCCTTCATCTTGTGTTAGAGAACTCCCAAATCCTCACACTCTTTGTTGTGTTGGAATTGAGATTTAGTCCTCTTTCTTACCAAATGATTCTCCATTAGTTTTTGATCTCATATCAAATCTTCTTGTGAGCATTTGTCATCAATATTTTTTAACAATTCGAAGTGGTAAACATGATACCCTGTTTCAACTCACTAAAATTAGCAAGCCAAAACAGGGGGGGGCATATAGCTACCCTCGAATTTTCATCACCTTCCTTAGTAAGCATTAGGTGATTTTGTGATCTAACGTGTGTTTTGTAGGGTGCGGTTCCTAACTGTGTACTGCAGATACCGCTGGGGGGTTTCGTTCGACAGACTTATGGATATATCCTTTTCAAATAATGTTTACTTTTCTGTACTTTAGCTTGCATATGCACGTAGTGTTCATATGACCGCTAAAGTGGGGGCTAAATGTAGCGTCGTAAATTGTACGCACTTGCAAGGGTGGTACAATTTCACACCTAGTTTAGCACCCGCCTTGGCGCATTTTACATTTTGCATTACATTTCCCCTTTAGCACTTAATTAATTAAATTAATTAGGTCTAAGGTTCTATTTTACCATCTCCTATATCATAAAATTGGGCCCTTTTCATTAAAGTGTGCCCCTTTCATTTTATTCTTCCAATGCATCATTTAATCTAAAACCCTAATTAGGTCCTATTTTGAACTTGGGGGCTTGATTTCGGGGGTCAAAACATCTCGAAATCACCTGTAACTTCGGGATTCGCTCTAAAATCATCATATCCGACAGTCTTGAAAATTTGGTGAAAAGTTGTCGGGACCATGGCGCACGGAGTGCAACATGGTCCTGGACATTTTTCCCGAAATTTTAGGAGCACGATCCAATCATAAAATAAAGCTTAACCCCAAGAAATTGGCGGGAGATTCAATCTCTAAGTCGGCCTAAAGTTGAAATTAAGACCTAGGGTTTCATACATAAGAGCTCTCTTTCTTCATTTGAAAGGATAGGATTTTTGGTTTTGAGGGACCTTCTATGCAGCGAAAGAGCAGATCTTTGAAGACTTCAACAACATTCAACATCCTTCTATCAAGCATTTATCAATTTCATTCATCCATTTAGAGCTTGGAAGACATTGAAGAACAATAGGAGATTACCGACTGAAGATTGGCTTGTACTCCTCCCTTGAAGGTTGGGTATGATTTCATGTTGTTTTCATGTCTTTGCATAAGCTTCAATATATCCTTTATTCATGCTTTAGATCACTTTGCATCTTGATTTAGAGCATTTACATTATCATTTACAAGCAATTAGGGTTTACTTTCTAGGTTGCTTTAGTTTGCTTTTTTGCATTTTAGGACCTTGCACACACACTAGGTCTGCACACACAATACATTTTACAATACAAATTGGCTATTCGTGGAGGTGGAAATCACCGAAGCGGGGGTTTGACTAAGGCAAAACCCTATATAACCGCCCAAACACCTTTTCAGATATAAGTGCAGGTTTCGGGACTCGGACGACGCCACAGGTTACAGATCCGGAAGAAGCAGACGGAGACCAAACAACACACCAAATCTCAAAGCAAAAGACTAGGACAGGGGCGTGGGGCGCCTTGGTCCCTGGGACAGGGGCGCTGGGCGCCTTGGTCCTCCTGACAGACAGCATTTTCAACATTTTTGACAGCTTTTCCAGAGTGCAAAACAGCAGTTTCCGGAGCAGTTTCAGGGGCAGAATCAAGACAGTGGCGCTCGCGCCCCCGTCCTGAACATTTTCATTCATATTTTAACACCAGGTACACATCTACATTCTTGTCTTGTCCTTGTGTTTACAACTTTCCATCATTTAAGTTCAATTCTGTAATTTTGTTATTAGTTCAAACTTGCACTTTGGGGTTAGGGATTGAACTTGCATCATTTCATCTTTCAATTACAACAAAGGAATAGAAATCCTAATAGGTATTCCGTGGCTCTTTCTTCCACAAAAAGAAGTAGCCAATTGTGTGATACCTCTAGGCTCTTTCGTATTCCACAAGTGTGTGGTTGAAAGTGAGATTAGGGCATGTTTGCTTAGTGTCACTTTTTCTCCCACACATGCGCCCTGGTCCCTAGGTCCTATTTTGGGCCTGGTCTCTTTTGGACTTCGGGTCTTTATGTTTGCAAATTGGAAAATTATCTTTCCTGGTCAGCCTAAGGTCGGGAAAATCAGTCTATCAGCCCTAATTGACAAGTATATAAATGACATTTTCCTCTTTCATTCAATATGATGGAAAAAGGCGTGGAAAGTATACTCAAGCATTCAAACATTCAGGCATTCCTTCAAGCAATTGATCATTCTAAGTCTCCATTCAAGGCTAAGTGTTGCATTCAAGACAAGGATTCAACCATTGAAGAGGAGATCACATACTACATGCTACATACAACATACAACAATACAACAAACAACAACATCTATACCTTCACACATAAGGATACAAACATCCTTACAACAAGGTATTAGTACTTGTTTTACATTACAGACATTTACATTTACAGCATTGCTCATTTCTTGGTTAATTCCAAAACCGGGGTTTGACCTAAAGGCAAACCCCTAATCCCTAACCCCCCAATCGTCTTCGCTTTTTTGTGTGTAGGTTGCAGGTATGCGGCTGAAATTGAAGATCTGGAATCCTTGTGCAGAGACGAACAGATCCCCCTTCGTTTCGCGGATTTTTCGGAGGACCGTGGCGCCGGGCGCCATCGTCTCGACAACTTTTGCTCAAATTTGCAGGACAGCGCCGTATCGACATTTTACTGCTAATTCCAGGTCCGCAGCTTCATCCTATATCCCTATCTCAGTTTATAAGCGAATCTTTGTCACTTTCTATGCATTCCTAACTTAATTCTTCTATCAACATTCTTTACAAAAGAGGGTAGCCTTGCTTTCTTAACCCTTGAAACACATTTAGCATCCAATCTTGCATTGTGTGGGATTGGATCTTGTGGGTTTCAACCCCTCTTTTGAATGTAAAGTCTCTTCCCTAAGTGAAAACCATCAACCTTAGTGAATCTCCCTTCTCTCTCCTTGGAGTTGGAAGAGGGGAGAGCAACTAGGGTTCGATCGCGATTTTCCGCTTTACATTTTGGTGAACCTGACTGTAATGTTGGAAGAGGGGAGAGCGACTAGGGTTCGATCGCGATTCTCCAGTGAAACCATTAGGGCACCTGATGGTCCTTTATACATAGTTGCAAAAGTCAAGAATACACCTTGCCGTGGAGTGCTTATTGATCCTTCGTGCATGATTAATGTTATTACTGAAGGATTTCATTTTACTTTGCAATTGAATCAAGTGATATATGACAAAACAAATGTGATTGTGAAACTATTTGATGCATTTTCTTCTCTTGCAATTGGTTCTATTACATTGCCTATTGAGGTCCATAACAAATCCTTTGATGTGAACTTTGCTATTATTCCATCTTCCGAACAATTTCGTGTGAAGCTTGGCTATCCTTGGCTATCTTCCATGAAAGCTATTGCTTCTCCTGTTCACAAGTGTTTGAAATTTCCCCATAATGGTGAAATTGTTACTGTCAATCATAGTCTCTTTAAACCAGCTGAAAGAACTTCTAGCGTTCCTATTGATTACTTTTGGCCTAAACAATTCCAATCTCTTCCTCCGCGAAGTGATCATCTTTTCAAATCTTATCAAAAGTGGAAAACAGATATGATCCTATCTCTAAGTGAACCTAGAACACCTAAACTTGATATTCCTATCATTCTTGAGGAGGTTCTTCCTTTGAAAGATAAAACTAATGTCTTTCCTCAAGAAGATTCCCAACCCATTCCTATGGATGTGACTATGCCTATATCTAATAAACTTCCTAAAAGTAGACCTATACCTCCTCGTCATGATGGACTTGGTCTCCTTCCTAAACCAAATATTCACTGCTCCGGAAACTGTTGTTTTGCACTCTGGAAAAGCTGTCAAAAATGCTGAAAATGCTGTCTGTCAGGAGGACTAGGGCGCCCAACGCCCCTGTCCTAGGGACCAGGGCGCCCAGCGCCCCTGTCCTGGCAAGACCAGGGCGCCCCACGCCCCTGTCCTGGTCTTTTGCTTTGAGATTTGGTGTGTTGTTTGGTCTCTGTCTGCTTCTTCCGGATCTGTAACCTGCGGCGTCGTCCGAGTTCCGAAACCTGCACTTATATCTGAAAAGGTGTTTGGGCGGCTATATAGGGTTTTGCCTTAGTCAAACCCCCGCTTCGGTGATTTCCACCTCCACGAATAGCCAATTTGTATTGTAAAATGTACTGTGTGTGCAGACCTAGTGTGTGTGCAAGGTCCTAAAATGCAAGAAAGCAAACTAGAGCAACCTAGAAAGTAAACCCTAATTGCTTGTAAATGATAATGTAAATGCTCTAAATCAAGATGCAAAGTGATCTAAAGCATGAATAAAGGATATATTGAAGCTTATGCAAAGACATGAAAACAACATGAAATCATACCCAACCCTCAAGGGAGGAGTACAAGCCAATCTTCAGTCGGTAATCTCCTATTGTTCTTCAATGTCTTCCAAGCCCTAAATGGATGAATGAAATTGATAAATGCTTGATAGAAGGATGTTGAATGTTGTTGAAGTCTTCAAAGATCTGCTCTTTCGCTGCATAGAAGGTCCCTCAAAACCAAAAATCCCATCCTTTCAAATGAAGAAAGAGAGCTCTTATGTATGAAACCCTAGGTCTTAATTTCAACTTTAGGCCGACTTAGAGATTGAATCTCCCGCCAATTTCTTGGGGTTAAGCTTTATTTTATGATTGGATCGCGCTCCTAAAATTTCGGGAAAAATGTCCGGGACCATGTTGCACTCCGTGCGCCATGGTCCGGACAACTTTTCACCAAATTTTCAGGACTGTCGGATATGATGATTTTAGAGCGAATCCCGAAGTTACAGGTGATTTCGAGATGTTTTGACCCCCGAAATCAAGCCTCCAAGTTCAAAATAGGACCTAATTAGGGTTTTAGATTAAATGATGCATTGGAAGAATAAAATGAAAGGGGCACACTTTAATGAAAAGGGCCCAATTTTATGATATAGGAGATGGTAAAATAGAACCTTAGACCTAATTAATTTAATTAATTAAGTGCTAAAGGGGAAATGTAATGCAAAATGTAAAATGCGCCAAGGCGGGTGCTAAACTAAGTGTGAAATTGTACCACCCTAGCAAGTGCGTACAATTTACGACGCTACATTTAGCCCCCACTTTAGCGGTCATATGAACACTACGTGCATATGCAAGCTAAAGTACAGAAAAGTAAATATTATTTGAAAAGGATATATCCATAAGTCTGTCGAACGAAGCCCCCCAGCGGTATCTGCAGTACACAGTTAGGAACCGCACCCTACAAAACACACGTTAGATCACAAAATCACCTAATGCTTACTAAGGAAGGTGATGAAAATTCGAGGGTAGCTATATGCCCTCCCCTGTTTCGGCTTGCTAATTTTAGTGAGTTGAAACAGGGTATCATGTTTACCACTTCGAATTGTTAAAGAATATTGATGACAAATGCTCACAAGAAGATTCGATATGAGATCAAAAATTAATGGAGAATCATTTGGTAAGAAAGAGGACTAAATCTCAATTCCAACACAACAAAGAGTGTGAGGATTTGAGAGTTCTCTAGAACAAGATGAAGGATGTAAATGGAAACAAAATGCAAAGAGAAAGGAAAAAAAAAAAGAAGCATGAATACACACATTGGTGATCCATGAGAAAAATAGTGAGAGAGAAAACATGGGCTTCTCGCCCCTAGATCTTGTCTAGGTGATCCATGGGAAAGAGGACATGGAAAACTAGCCCCTAGAGTCTGTCTAGGTGATCCATGTAAGGGAGGAGAGTGAGAAAGTCTAGCCTTATGCCACTAGTTCCACTCCACCTCGTGCATGTGTGTGTAAGAGAGGTTAGAAGCACCTCATAGGAGTCTATGCCCAAGTATGCTACAACCTGTATATGTATAGTACAAAAGCGTGACATCTCGCTCTAAGAGTCTGTGCCCTGGTTCCGAGAATAATCACCTTGCATAAAAGAAAAATGGAGACATCTCACTCTAAGAGTCTGTGCTCTGGTTCTGAGAATGACCCATTGCTCAAAAAGTGTAATGTTTATGTCATAAGAAAAGTAGAACAAGGATACCTACCTTCATCACAAAAGAAGATACCCCAAAAATGCAACAATGTCATAGATCCAAGCAAGAGAGTTTTGCACTCTTTAAGCAAGGATAAGATAGTTGGAAAGGGATATCTTGTAGTATGTGTAAAGGAGATCCTTAGAGGAGAAGAGATCTTTGTACAAAAGCCACCTATCCCCGAGAGGAATTGTCTTAGACAAATATAACATCTCCTAGAATAAGACAAAGCAGAGAATAAGAATGCTATACTTCCTTCTTTTGTGAGGTGAAAGTGATTCTTAATGAAGGATGACGCTCTTTTTAACCCAATTGGGAGAGTGAATTCATTATGGATGTATTTTACCAAGTGCAAAAGAGGTTGTAGTCAAGGACTTACACCTCTTGTCAGAGAGAATCCTTGAACAAACAACAACAAATGCATACAAGGAATAACATCAAGTAATAAAGTTCACACCATCCACGAAATAGGAAAAAGTGGATCCTTAGATAAAAATAAGTAAGATCATTGCCTCCCAAGGATAAGGACAATGAGAAGGACTTACACAATCTTCTAGGGAGAGATTTAGACATAAGAAAAATGTACTACATACTCACATGAGTTCATGCAAGCAAGACATTAGTGTATGTAAAATGCTCCTCACAAGAAGTGGGTAGGATAAGAAAGAGAATACACATCTTCTCCCATATCTAGGAAAAGAGGATTCTAAAGAAAGGATGATCAATATTTCCACACTATAGGAACAAGAGATATCATAGAAAAATTAGGCTATTATGTTGCTTCAAAAATATGATTGCACTTGAAATTGTACCATCATGAATGACAATGAGCCCCCAGTAAATGAGCTACCAATGTCACATAATGATGAGCAACATAATAGCCACTAATGTTATTTAAAGACATGATAGACTGAATGCTCAACTATAAGTGAGATCAAAAACATGTATAAAATGATAAAAATTGAAGAAGAAAAGTCACAAGAAATCTTAGAAGAGGGATGAGTGTAATTTATTAGAGCCTTATCCCTGGAGGAAAGGACTTTATGATGAATAGGAGATAAAGATTCATAATTGGATTTAGAAATTTGAGGGGAGTCATAAAGAGATTTGTTCATCGCCAAGATTTCCTTATGAGGGGAATGAGAGTTGATAGAAGTAGAAGATGATTTAGTTGAAGTGAGATCATCATCACTACTAAATATAGCATTCACATTGAGAGATGGTCTTTTAGATGCTTTGGTACGTTTGCAGGGATTATAGCCGAGTCCAAAGGCATCATTGTAAAAATTAGTCTCTAGAGGAACTTTTATCCCTTGTTCATGAGCGCCACAACCATTTCCATGATACCCATGCTTAGCAAAAATGCGAAAACCACGACCATAACGATCAGCCATTTCAGGAAGAGAAGGTGGTTTTTCATAAGACAAAGAATCAAACTCTTCATAATTAGAGGTGTGAGGAGAAGAAGTTTGAGAAGCGGCCACAAAATTATTGCTCATAGGTTCAGGTAAGATTGATTGATTTTTAGTTTCTTCCTTCTTTTTAACTTTAAACTCTCTAGGAGGAACCCTATACTCACCTACAAAGGTGGGAGTGAAATCAAGAGATCCCCAATCGTCTTCTGCGAGAACCTTCTCAGGATCAAATGCCTTTTCATGTGTAGACTCAAGTCGAGAAGGATCTTCTCTAGGAGCTTTAGGCTCATCCAAAGAATTTTGATTATCACAGGGTGATGATTCATCCATAGGTATCTTGTTTAACGAGTCATCACTAGAAGAGGAAGGCTTAGAAGAACTCCCTTTGGAAGTAGATGTTTGCAAACAAGCCTGAAGTTTAGTATCACCTATCAAGGTATATGTCTTATTGTTATAAATAAATTTAACTTGTCTATGCAATGTAGAGGGGACAGCTTGCATACTATGAATCCAAGGTCTCCCTAATAACAAGTTGTATGTTAGATTTCCCGACATAACATGGATAGGAGTAGGCAAAGTAACAGGTCCCACTGTGACGGGTAAGGTGATAATACCTAATGAAGACTTAGCCACATTATCAAAGCCTCGAATGGGACGAGAGTCAGGGTCAATAAGGGATGTATCCACATTCATCTTATGCAATAGATTAATGCTACACACATTAAGGCCAGAGCCATTATCTACCAGTGTTCGTCTTATAGCAGTGTCATTTATGATAACCACAATCATCCAGGGATCATATTGATGTTGAATTTCACTAGTAGGCAACTCATCTTGAGTAAACACAATTTGAGCTTTAGGATTCATCACAGAGTTAACCAAAGACACTATATTACTAGATGTATTAGGTGGAGGAATATTCAAATCTTTCAAGGCATCTTGTAACATTCCATGATGAGCGGAAGAAGTTTGGATCAAATCCCAAAGGGATATCTTAGCAGGGGTAGCTTTAAGTTGTTCTATGAGATCATTTTCCTTACCAAGAACTTGTGAAATACGTGGAGCTTGCGAAAGAATTGATTGAGAAGGAGGAAGTGAAGTTGGGATAACTGGAGGAGGATTAGGTTGCCTATTGTTTCTTGTGTTATAGGTATGAGCAACCGCATGATAACTCTCTCTAGTCAGTTGCTTAGCATACTCATAAGGGCTCTTAGTAGAGTAACCTCCTTGCACAATAATAATAGGTTTCTTAGGAGTGCAAAAAGAATCATTAGCATAACCACCTTGAACCACTAAGATAGGCTTATTTAAAGGTTGAGAATTTTGAGAAGGACAAGCACCTTGGACAGTGAAGAGAGGTTTGTTGGGTGTCTCATTCACATGTATCAAATTGATTGAGGATGGTTTAGAGGAATGAACAAAAGTGTTGGAAGAATTATTGATAGTCTTCTGTTGCACTAAAATCTTATCATGGATTAAATCAATTTTAGGAGAGAGACAAGGAATAGGCATTGATGTTCTAGTAGGGAGAGTAATACTAGGAAAGGTCATATCATCCTCTATCATCAAAGGATCTACATGGGGAATAAACTCTTTAGGAGAAGGATCAACATTACTCTCTAAAGTCTCACTTTTGAGAGGGAGATCTTTGAAAGAGATGTTAACCATCTTGCTTTGAACTAGGGTTTCCTTATGAGTAGAACCAAGTTGAGGAGAGGGAGATGCTTTATTTTTAGAGGGAGAATAATTGAGATTCAAGGAAGGTGAGAAATTATCAAGGGAGAGAGAATAATCTACACCTTCTTCTAATGGTTCGTCCCAAATAGTGAAGTTGTTGAAAGGAATGTTTGAAGTATTGTCAATTTCGGGAGAGGAAATAACATTGTTTATTAATTCCTCATCCTTAGGAGGGAGAGCATCAATAGACGTGTTAAAATCATCCTCTTTCCTCAAAATATGTTCAATATGATCTTTAGGGGAGAGAGAATTAAGGAAATTGCTTATTATTTCATCTTCTTTCTCTAAGGGATGCTTATGGGTAAGACAAACTTTAGGAGAAGGGTAAGCATTTATCATTAATTCATCATCTCTAGTGGGAATTTTGTTGGAAAAGGAAATGCCATCACTAGGAAATGTAGGGATCATGTCATCTTCTTGCACAAAAGGATCCTCATGAAGGGAGTGTTTTTTAGGAGGAACATGAACATATTTCTCCAAAGATTCATGCTTAGGAAGGAGATCTTTGAAAGAAGTGTTCATAACCTCTTGTTGCACCAACATGCCCCCATTGGAAGGACCAACTTTAAGAGAAAATAAGTCTATGTCCATCAATACCTTTTCACTTAGAGAGGCATCATGGAAGGAAAGTGAAGTAACATTAAGAAAGGTGTTTATGATATCATTCTCTTCCTCTAGGATAGCTAAATAGGAAGGGCACATTTTAGGAGAATTGTCAAGATCACTCTTAAAGTCTTCATCCTTAGAGCATGGGAGAGTCTCAAAGGGATTGGAAGCAACTCTTTAAGGCACTAAAATGTTGTTATAGATGAGGGGAGGTTCTTTAGGAGAAGGAAAAATTGAAACAAGGGAAGCTAACCCATTATCACATCTATGAAATGAATGCATCATGACAACAATTTTCCTCTTGCAAAATAGAAGAAAATGTTTAATTTTCAACCAATGCAAGCACTTAGAATGTAGATTTAGAAAATGAAATTTATGATTCAAATGAGTTCCTAAATCAGATTTGAAATTATTGATCCCAATTAAGCTATCCACAAGTTCAACTTTGAATTGAAAAAATTAGGGTTTTAGCAAAAATTTCCTCTAAATTTTTGAATCTTGCAAGAAATTAGAACTTGTAAATGCAAATTTGAATTTGAAATAGCATAAATACTCAAATTTGAAAACATAAATCAAAATTAGAGAAGATTGGAGTTCATGTCGGGTTCACCAAAATGTGTGGGAGAAAAAGTGACACTAAGCAAACATGCCCTAATCTCACTTTCAACCACACACTTGTGGAATACGAAAGAGCCTAGAGGTATCACACAATTGGCTACTTCTTTTTGTGGAAGAGAGAGCCACATGATACCTATTAGGATTTCTATTCCTTTGTTGTAATTGAAAGATGAAATGATGCAAGTTCAATCCCTAACCCCAAAGTGCAAGTATGAACTAATAACAAGATTACAGAATTGAACTTAAATGATGGAAAGCTGTAAACACAAGGACAAGACAAGAATGTAGATGTGTACCTGGTGTTAAAATATGAATGAAAATGTTCGGGACGGGGGCGCGGGCGCCACTGTCCTGATTCTGCCCCTGAAACTGCTTCGGAAACTGCTGTTTTGCACTCTGGAAAAGCTGTCAAAAATGTTGAAAATGTTGTCTGTCAGGAGGACCAGGGCGCCCAGCGCCCCTGTCCTGGCAGGACCAGGGCGCCCCACGCCCCTGTCCTGGTCTTTTGCTTTGAGATTTGGTGTGTTGTTTGGTCTCCGTCTGCTTCTTCCGGATCTGTAACCTGCGGCATCGTCCGAGTCCCGAAACCTGCACTTATATTTGAAAAGGTGTTTGGGCGGCTATATAGGGTTTTGCGTTAGTCAAACCCCCGCTTCGGTGATTTCCACCTCCACGAATAGCCAATTTGTATTGTAAAATGTATTGTGTGTGCAGACCTAGTGTGTGTGCAAGGTCCTAAAATGCAAGAAAGCAAACTAGAGCAACCTAGAAAGTAAACCCTAATTGCTTGTAAATGATAATGTAAATGCTCTAAATCAAGATGCAAAGTGATCTAAAGCATGAATAAAGGATATATTGAAGCTTATGCAAAGACATGAAAACAACATGAAATCATACCCAACCCTCAAGGGAGGAGTACAAGCCAATCTTCAGTCGGTAATCTCCTATTGTTCTTCAATGTCTTCCAAGCCCTAAATGGATGAATGAAATTGATAAATGCTTGATAGAAGGATGTTGAATGTTGTTGAAGTCTTCAAAGATCTGCTCTTTCGCTGCATAGAAGGTCCCTCAAAACCAAAAATCCCATCCTTTCAAATGAAGAAAGAGAGCTCTTATGTATGAAACCCTAGGTCTTAATTTCAACTTTAGGCCGACTTAGAGATTGAATCTCCCACCAATTTCTTGGGGTTAAGCTTTATTTTATGATTGGATCGCGCTCCTAAAATTTTGGGAAAAATGTTTGGGACCATGTTGCACTCCGTGCGCCATGGTCCGGACAACTTTTCACCAAATTTTCAGGACTGTCGGATATGATGATTTTAGAGCGAATCCCGAAGTTACAGGTGATTTCGAGATGTTTTGACCCCCGAAATCAAGCCCCCAAGTTCAAAATAGGACCTAATTAGGGTTTTAGATTAAATGATGCATTGGAAGAATAAAATGAAAGGGGCACACTTTAATGAAAAGGGCCCAATTTTATGATATAGGAGATGGTAAAATAGAACCTTAGACCTAATTAATTTAATTAATTAAGTGCTAAAGGGGAAATGTAATGCAAAATGTAAAATGCGCCAAGGCGGGTGCTAAACTAGGTGTGAAATTGTACCACCCTAGCAAGTGCATACAATTTACGACGCTACAGGGAACATGATAGAACGAAGAATCAGCAGCTGGGCAGAAAATGAGGGTAAAAGAAGAAAACAACAAGCAGGTTTTAGGCCTCGGCACTTGATGGAAAAAAATTGAGACAATCAAAGTGAGGAAGTTTATTGCTGTTTTGTTGACTTTAAGAAAGCTTTCGATATGGTACCTAGAGACAAACTATGGAACAAAATGGAAGAATTAGGCACCCTTGATGTATATAGAGTAACTCTGCATAGGCTATATGAGAAGGTTAGAGCTAAAATCAGAACAAGTGATTGTATGTCTAAGTGTTTTGGCAGTGACGTCGGGGTCAAGAAGGGCTGCCCCTTATCTTCTATGCTTTTTGGCCTATACATTGATAAGTTGGAAGCATGGTTAAACAATACAGATGCGTAAGGTATCTAGTTGGCAGATTATGTGGTGAAGCTACTTTTATATGTCGATGGCCTTATCTTAATTTCAAAAACAACTCATGGGTTGAGGGAATATCTAAAGGCCTTAGAGCACTTTTGTCAGAAGGTTGGGATGCAAGTAAACATCTCCGAGACCAAAATGATGATTTTCTCATTGAAAAGAAAAGATGAGTAGACTACTTTTCTTTTTGAATGTAGCCCACTACAAATAGTGAAAGAATGCAAATATCCTGGGATTGACTTGCACTATAAGCTCAATTGGGAGACTTGTAGAATGAAGAGGTTATAGGGAGGTTGGAAAGCCTCATGCTTACTTCAAAATAGGTGTAGAAAAGTTGAACATTGAGATTGGAAAACCAAGAAAACACTTTTTGGCTTACTAGTCATGTTTGTTGCCCTTTATGGATGTGAAGTGTTTGCAAGTAACATTTCAAACTTCAGTCGGAGATGGTTGGAAAGAATCCAGGAACATCTCATTATAAGCAATCTCAAACTTAAAAACCACAATCCCATATGAAATTCTTTTGGCTGAAGTAGAAACTTTTCGATTAGCGGCATTAGCAACAATCTGGTGAGTAAGTAGAAACTTTCCATAGCTCTTCTATATATTGATTTTTTGTCAAAAATATTGTTTATTAATAGGATTAACCAATTCAAATATTAATGTTTTATCTTTAATAGATTAAGGGGACCTTATCAATGTTTATAATGTATAAGCCGATTAGAACAAATTACACATTGCTCATAATGCTAGAATTATGTTTTATTCACATATATGGAAATTATAAAGGAAATTTCATATATGTTTTATTAACATATATGGAAATTTTAGAACAAATTACATATTGCTCAGATAGACCAATGGATTGTGGAAATCTAATGACATTAATTATAAAGGAATCAAAGTACTACAATAAAGGGGTCATGACATACTCTTGTTGGAAATCTAAGTTGTGTTGTCATTGATGTCAAACTTGTTGGTTCAGATGTTGTCTGATCCAAAGACAGCCTTGTGATGTGCAAACTATTGTTGGTGACAGTTGGTGAGAGATTTTCAATGGAATTGAGTGTTAAGATGTCGTCACATTGTTTGGTGAAGATGTCAGGTTTTCAATGGAATTGAGTATTTGGATGTCATTGTTTGGTGAATATGTTATGCTTACATGAGGAGTTTCTGGAAGATCAGTGTAGCAGAAGTTTCAATATGCAAGAAAGAGTATTTAATGTTCCAATGGAAGAATGTTTTGTTTCAGATTGTGAAGAGTATGGTGTGCGGACTTGGAGATAATGTTAATGTTATGTGAATGGTGTACTATCAAGTTTGCAGGTCTTCTAGTTGCTTAGATGAGATTGGTTGTTGTTCTTTGACAGTGAGTGTCTGTTAGACTGGTCCAAAATTTGCTTGGTGGCTTCCAGATATGTGAATTCAAGTGTTGCAGTTTGGAGGACATACGTATTTGGTTCATACAATGTTTGATTCGAATCTCTGGTGTTGTTTTTGTTCCCCATGTGAGTTATGCTGGTATGTACTTGGTATGGTAAGCTCTGTTGGGTCTTAGTGTGCTTGGATGGATTATCTTGTTTGGATCATGGTATTTGGTCCAAATATGCATTGGAGGTTGAGTTGGAATATTGTTCTAGGTCTCACCATGTTATGTGAAGATCCGCATTAGGTAATTTGCATTGGAAGATGTTTTTGGGCTGACTCATTGTTGAGTTTTATTGTTTATCTACATGTTTAATTTGGAACTGGCTTTGGAAGATGTGTTCGGGTATGTAGCTTGTTGGAATCAACTTAGAGGGATGCGTGGTGCTATTTTTCGGTCTCCTCTTTCTCCCGGAGTGGACCACATTGGATATTATTGGTCTGGATGATCTAGTTTATGTAATTTTGTATACTCTATTTTAGGCTGACCTAGTTGAGAGTTTTAATGAATATCTTTGTATATAAGGATGAGTAAATGCGTGTGTTGACATGTACAAAAGTATGGGATGTGTCTGAAATGATGAGATATGGATGTGATTGATATACAAATAGATTTGATTGAAAACATGTGTGGCAGTTAGTTGAGAAGAGCTTTAACAGTGTTTGGTAATAGAGTTTGAGGTTAGATGTATTTGTCATGATATTGGACACTTGACATAGAGATTGAAGGTCAATTTCATGATCAAGAGATCCTATTCCTTTTCAATTCAGCTATTTTTGTCAGAAGACAATGTGTCTCTCTTGGCAACTCTTTGTATCTTGCCCTGAAGCAACGAGTTTTTGTGCAAGTCTTTTGTATCTTGCTCAAAGTTTGTGCACCTTAGTTTGGAAGTTCAAAGTAGTGAGCTCCCTAGCATGTGGCATAATTATTGTAATCATTTATATCTATATTGTGAGTGTGATTCTCACCGTGGTTTTTCCCTTCTTAGGTTTTCCACATAAATTTGGTGTTAATGAGTTGAATGTGTTTTGTGTTTTCATGATTTTATCAAAGTAATATCTTAGCAGTAGTTTGAAGTTTATTGGATCATAAATAAAGTTGTGTTAGAGATCTAGACTGATTCATCCCCCCTTTGAGTCCTGTTGTGTGTTCAACAACTCTCCCCTAAAGTCGTGTTGTCTTGATGCATATAAATAAAACTTTTGTAGTAACATGTTTTAACAAATTCTAGAATAATTATGGTATAACTATTGCATCTCATTAACATTTTATAATGTGACATTTATTTATCATATTGATCCCACTAAAATTTGCATTTGTTTTGTATTTTATTACAAGACTATTCTCATCATTCCCAATTCCTAGAACTATAAGGTATCCTCATTCAAGATATGTTTACTCTAGTATGTATTTCTAAATGAGTGACAAAGTTTTAGGTAGTTTAGGAGAACTAAAAACACAAATAATAGCGATTTTAATATATTTTAATCAACTCTATGCTAATACACATAGCAAAATTCTTACTATAGTATGACTATTGACACTCAACTTTTAAAAATGCTATCATTATTTATAATTATAGTTAACCATGGGATTGTTATTTATCTTTACAACATTCACACGCAATAAACATATAGATGGATCATTGTGCTAGATATAGTTTCTTTCCATAGTATGGCTTGAACTATTGTTGGTAGACACGATCATATTAATACATCAACCTACCTTTGAGAAGCAATAGAAACTGTAGTCACATAAATCTGTCCATTTTAATTAAATAAATATTTCGTATTTATTTGATTAAAAATCCACTAGCCACCAATTAATTAAATTAATATTTAATTAATTCATCCCCAAACATTCTTCTATTAATTAAATAAATTATTCAATTTATTTTAATTAATTCATTAAACCAAATACAAATCAATTAAATAAATAAAATCTATTTATTTAATTAAATCCCCCTATTCCTCTTTTAAATAAATTAAATAAAATATTTATTTAAATCATTATCCCCACCCCACTTGCATTTTCCTACAAATGCAACTTGCACACATTTTGAAATAAATGAATTTTTATTTTAAATAAAATCCTATTTTCCCTCACCCACCAAATCCACTTGCAAAATCTAATCCCCTTCTAGATTCTTCTAACCCCTTCCTAATTAGCCTAATCCATCCCCTAAATATTGTCACATTCATAAGCAAAATGGAGTCACTTCTCAAATGGCCCAAAGTCTTGGATAACCATTGAAGGTTTTCAACCTTCAACCACCAAAAACCCCAAAGTCTTTGAAAACCATTAAAGGCTTCCAACTTTCAACCACTTAATCCCCAAAGTCTTCAAAAACCATTAATGGTTAATTCAACCCTCCCACATGGTTAAAACATTTGTTTTGACTCAACCTCTTTTCTCAACCCAACCCTATGTGGACACTTGTCACCATTTCATTGGTGCAAATTGTGCACATGGATCGCCAACTTTCAAGCTTGACCCTTGATTAAACCCTTCAATCCTGACCATCCATTGCTCCATTTTTCCTATAAATAGAGCCCATTCCTTCATAATCCAGATCCTGAAAACTTGTAAGCATTTAGACTATAGCCATTTTAGAGAGCATTTAGCATAACATAACTAAATCTTGTCTTTTTGGTAAAATTAATCATTTTAGCATTAAAAATAGCTTTTCATTTCATGTTTGGAGCTATTCTACAAATCTCAATCCTCCATAAGCATCCATAGTGCAAAAAGCTGCTGAGAGCTACACTATTTTGGAACTTGGAGAGGAGAGGAACAAGGGAGAAAGGAGCTAACCCCCTTCTAGATTCTTCTAACCCCTTCCTAATTAGCCTAATCCATCCCCTAAATATTGTCACATTCATAAGCAAAATGGAGTCACTTCTCAAATGGCCCAAAGTCTTGGATAACCATTGAAGGTTTTCAACTTTCAACCACCAAAAACCCCAAAGTCTTTGAAAACCATTAAAGGCTTCCAACTTTCAACCACTTAATCTACAAAGTCTCCAATAACCATTAATGGTTAACCCAAACCCTTCCACATGGTTAAAACATTTGTTTTGACTCAACCTCTACCCAACCCAAGGGTCTCATCAGGTCATTAATGCTTTGACCATGATTATCTCTTAATCATTTGCACAAAGGTTTATCCTTGGATTAACTCCTAATCCAGTGGGTAATCCTAATTTAGGCTTGACCCTTAGCCTTTAGATAACCATGAAGTCTTCTCAGGCATTCAATGCCTCCAACCCTTTTCTTTCAACCCAATCCTGTGTTGACACTTGTCACCATGTCATTGGTGCAAATTGTGCACATGGATCCCCAACTTTCAAGCTTGACCTTTGATTAAACCATTCAATCCTGGCCATCCATTGCTCCATTTTTCCTATAAATAGAGCCCATTCCTTCATAATTTAGATCCTGAAAACTTGTAAGCATTTAGACTATAGCCATTTTAGAGAGCATTTAGCATAGCATAACTAAATCTTGTCTTTTTGGTAAAATTAATCATTTTAGCATTAAAAATAGCTTTTCATTTCATGTTTGGAGCTATTTTACAAATCTCAATCCTCCATAAGCATCCATAGTGCAAAAAGCTGCTGAGAGCTACACTATTTTGGAACTTGGAGAGGAGAGGAACAAGGGAGAAAGGAGCTAATATCGTGTTAAGAGATAGTTGGAGATATCTCATTGTCTTACTTCTTTAGTTAGATTCATTAACATGTTTTTAGTGTCTCCTTTGGAATGCCTTCATATGTTTTAGTTTTTGATTGATTAACTCTAATGCTTTGTGTGTTTTGGTGTTGTTTGATCTTAGACTAACATTTGTGCCATTTAGCAGGGCATCATTTGGTGAACCCGACGTGAATCGAACATGCAACCTTCTGATCATTTTTTTTTGAAATTAACATTTTGCTTGTTGAAATTGCCACACAGGTCGCGCTTCGGCGCTATTGAACGCGTTTTAGCGCTATTGCAAAAATTTCTTTTAGCGCTATTGACCCTAAGATAGCGCTATTGAAAATGTTTCAGTGCTATTGACAACATTCCAGCGCTATTGTCACAGTTTCAGCGCTATTGACACACTTCCAGCGCCTTTGTCTTCTCGGATTTTTCTCTTCTTTCAGCGCTACCGTTTAAATTAGCGCTTCTGCTCACTCAGACTAGCGCTATTGTATGAATCAGCGCTTCTGCAAAAACACAGAATAGCGCTATTGCGACAGAGTGTCGCCCAAATTGACTTGTAACCAAAAAAATCAACATTTAGGCTTGTGGAAGCCCCCCTTTGAGCATTGATTTTATTAACTTGTTTCTTTTCTTTGTGCAGGTTAACAACCCAACAAAAATCACAAATTTTTTTTTTTTATTTAAAGTGCTTAAAAAGAACTTAAAAACACAAAAAAACAGTTTTTCATTGTTTTCTAGTTAGGCCTCATTTTCTTTGGTGCTTAAAATTAACAAACACAAAATTTGATTTCATTGCATCAATTGGGACCTAAAATTTACAAACCACACTTCAAATTTTGGTGCAAATAAAACTGACAAACCACTTGTTTTTGATTTATTTTTGACAAACAAATTTTCCTTCAAAGCAAAACGTGTTTTTCATTAAGTTGACTAGGATTTCCAAATTCTAGATTACAAAACACATTGCCTTTGAAGTTAAAAAGAACACCATGGCTGTTGGAGCAACATCTCCAAATAGTTAGATCATCTTTGCAAATGTTGGATTAAAAAGAATAAGTGAATTTCGTGTTTGGCACGCTTGTGCACAAAAGTCAGTCGAGTGGACCTACTTCTAACACACACTATCCTCTCCCTTGGCTCTCGTGGTCCTAGGTGCAAGAGAAAAGTGTTAGTAACACTCACATTTTATCTTTTTAAGAGAGGCCTGCCAAGGGATCGATACTCTTGGGAACGACCTCGAGCGGTAAATCCTTCGAGCCGCTATAGAAATCAGGTGAGAGCGAAAGCTGTAGCCTTGGGTATAGCTGTTCCTACAGTGTAACTGGCCGAAAGGACAAATGGGCCCCACCACCAGTTACAAGGCTCTTAAGTCAGTCACTGCAGAATGAACTTATGTCCAAAAACATCGAACATGACTAAACACCTTTAAGTAGTAGCCCACCTGTTCTATTGATTGAGGATATTTGAGGTATAATTTAGTGCAAGAGCATAGAAGGTTTTGCTCCCAAGATACTCACCATACATATTTCCTTGAGTAGAAACATAGCTTTTTGAAAAGTCACTTGTGGCTTGATAAAAGTGGTGACTCCCCCATCATAGGGATCATCTATTTGTTATGCTCGTGCAAGACTTAGTATATCACATCCTTACTTGCCACGGCGGGATTCATAAGGTATGTAGTACCAAAGTCGAAGAAATATCAAGATGTGGGCTAAATTTATCACAACTGGCCATTTGACCTTAGGGATAAAAAGTGTTTGAAGTGTGTTCGTTTTACAGACCTAGTGCAAATTGAGCCGACTTCAGGCTTTGGAAATACACCTTAAAATACATCTAAAGGAAGGGTCAAAAACAAGTCCAAGAATTGGGTTGATCTAGACCCATACTCATTTGTGCCTTTGAGGCAACATTCTTGTGTTTGTGTGCTTGCTTTGTTTTCTTGTCAAAGAAAAATCAGAAAATCAATCCAAAAAAAAAACAAAAAAAAAAAACACAGTATTCATCCAACATTTCTCAAAAACAAACAAAAATACCAAAAACACAGTGCAAACAAACAAAGAGTCAAAAATTTATGACCATTCTTCACATCTTGCGAAAGAAGAAGTGTCATCAGAGTATCACCTTGAAAAGGAGACCACTAAGCTCAAAGGCTTTAATCAAAAGGAGGAAATTCTTCTATCTCAATAGACAAATCTTTGTCTCACATAGAGTCTTTCTACATTGCATGCGTCTATACCTTCAAGGTAAAACAAACGAGTTTGATTCAGAATCATTGAACCGCAGAGCTTTTATGCAATATAGAGCTCTGAGTTATCACAAAAATCGAGGAAAGATTAATCCCAATTTCTTCCCAAACATCTGTATCACCTACAACACAGCTCGAGAAGTGCCACCAACGCCTGAAAGGGAAGAAGAAGAGTTTGTCCCATTTGTGACACACAGTTTTTATTGAAAGTTGAAAACATTTTCATCCATCATCTCACTCATACATCATCACTTCATCATCAACCCATCCCAAAACTCTCAAAACATTAAGAGGTTCTTGTCCCAAGATTCCTTTTTAGATATTGCTTGAAATCAAACACATCACATCACTTTTTAGATTGTTTCTACATCTAGGATAAGCTCATCCTAAGAGACACATCTACGCAGGTTAAAACTAGTTCATGAGTGAATCCTCTCATTGCTAGGTAGTCAAAATCTGTAACACATCTCAGATTTCTCTACACCTTATCACATCCAAAATCATCAAAACAAACAAGCAATTCAAAGGAGGAATTTCGGTTACATCTACCTTAAAGTGCTAGAGATGCCCATATAACACAAATCACCAACCAATCAATCTTTCATTTCATCACCACTCATCATCATCTTCAATCAACTTCAAAAACAAACTTGCAAACAAAATGGCTCAAACCCGATCACGATCAAGGCAACGAGAAATAGAAATTGAGGAAGAAGAGGACAACCTCAATGAATTTCAAGAAGCACTTGGAGGAAATGGGAATGATGAAAACCCAAGTACACCCACTCCTTCAACAATCGAAAGGGTTCAGCATAACCCTCATTTTAACAGATTATTTGATGAAATACTAAGGAGTAACGCAGATGGTCACTTCTTAAAACTCGCTCAAGAAGGAGCCAAACTCCCCTCAGACTTTGATCTTGCCCAATTAAGACAAGCATCAGAAAGACAAAGTCGCCATGAGGAGGAAAGGCGTAGAGATCCCATCAAATATAACATCCCTCGAGGTAACCCACCACCTCCTCCTCCTAATGAAATGGAGATGTTGCGGCAACAAGTCGAGAATCTCGCCCAACAACTTCATAGTGGTGTTAAGACCAATCAATTCTCACTTAACAACATCTGTCCCTATCCGTTTGATAGGAATCTTTATATGCCACCCTTTCCACACGGGTTCGAAACACCAAAATTCGAAAAATATAGAGGAAAGGGAGATCCCCGCGATCATGTCCGAGAATTTCATTCCGCTTGTCTCGAAGTCGCATATGAAGACACATACTTAATGCGCCTTTTTCCCCAAAGCTTGGGAGGAACAACCACATCATGGTTTTCCCGACTACCAGGCGGCATTAGAACATTTGAGGAACTCATCCAGAAGTTCCTATCTCATTACTCTTATAATATTGAACGTGACATCACCATGGCTGATCTATGCAACACCAAACAAAAACCAGGTGAATTATTCTCAGTATTCCTGCAACGATGGCGCCAAATGTCTAGCAGGCGTTCTCTTCAGTTACCTGAACGAGAACTAGTGGAAATTTTCATTTCCAACTTAAACGAATAAATGGAATTTCACTTGGATGTCAAAGACACAGACTCTTTTAACGATATGATCACCAAGGGTATAAAATGTGAAAGGGCACTCATCAAAAAAGGACTCATCAAAATCTTTAATGAACCCAAAGATGTTCCTCGCCCGCGCTTCAATAGCGATAAACCAAACTTCTGGAACAAGAATAAGAATATCGTCAACGATGGAGTTGTGGATGCTCGGACTGTCCAAAATGCACAACCTGTGGTTCGGTTTGCAGGACAAAATCCTCCACCTCAAAATAACACAAATGTTCCTCTTAATCAAGGTCGCATCACATCTCATGATGAACCAAGACCTCGTCCACAAAAACAAAAGCGCACATACACTCCCTTAGGGGAACCCATTGAAATAGTGATGCGACAACTCATTTCTCAGAATTTGATCACTTTACCTAAGTTATCAAATTATGAGCCTCAAGTCAAACCGGCATGGTGGAGAGATACTGAACATTGTGAGTTCCATCAAGGAAGAGGACACAAGACAAGTAATTGTCATCGATTGAAAGATCTCATTCAGGATCTTATTGACCGAGGAGAAATTGAAATTGAAGGGCATGACCCAAAAACGACCAATAATGATCATCAGATGTTCAAAAATCCACTTCCATCGCAAGATCAAAGGGGTCCTTCCACTTCCAGACGAGGTCCCGATACCACTGATTATACGCAAGCTGCGTATAATTACACTGTCAATCACCTGTATGATGCCAGTGAACAAATTGCAACTATCACTTTCAAAAATCCCACCTCAAATTGCAATGTTGTTACACGTCGTGGCAAGGTCACCATAAAGGCAGCTCCACAAGGCACCACCTCCATCCCAAAGCAGTACAATCTTGTGGAACAATTAGACAAAACGCCTGCGCTCATATCCATTTTAGAGCTATTACGTTTGTCACCCTCTCATAAAACAATCTTGGATCAAGCACTCCAAGAAGCGTCAGTCCCCGCAAATCTAAATACGGACCAATTTCAAGCTATGGTTGGAAATCTAAAGTCATCACCTTGTCTCACTTTTTCTGAAAGTGACAACTCTTCTTTCCAACAACCTCATAATGTTTCGCTACACATTGAAGGCTTTGTCAACCAACACAGGATCAAGAGAGTCTTGATAGATAATGGAGCAGGCCTAAACATTTGTACGCTACAATTGGTCACAACATTGGGATATGCAATAGAATCAGTGGATCCTTGCAAGAAGATCACCATCAAGGCCTATGATGATGCAGAGTGTTCATCCAAAGGAGCTGTGGTACTACCAATCCGAGTAGGCCCTGTGGTAAAGCATATCATTTGTCAGGTTCTGGACCTTCCTCTGCCATATAATCTATTATTAGGGAGACCTTGGATACATGCCATGCAAGCTGTTCCATCTACCTACCATCAATGTATCAAGTTCCCACATAACGGTATAGAGATCACAATCCTGGGCGATGCAAATCCCTTTGCATTTTGCCATAATATCAGCCATCAACCAGAGATTACTGTTCCTAATAATAGGGAAGCCATTTCCTCCACATCATATGTAAATCCCGCCTCTTTTGCCAGTTCAAACACTCCTATACCCAAGCAAGAAAAGCTTAAGATGAAAGTCGCAGAGGAAGGTCCTGGAGAATACAACTTGAGTCAGCTCTTTTGTGTGGGACAAATGCCCACTTCTCCTAGAACACATGGTAAACCACAACAGTTACTCCAGCAACCACTAATCACGCCTGCATGTGCCTTGACGCCTTTCATCCTTGGAAAGAGTCAAGAGGAAGAAACACAAGATGAGGACCTAACGGAATGGATCTATAAAGATCCCATCACCACTGATAAACCGCGAGTTACACTTCCTACAGAACAGTATGGCAAAGGCCTCCTCATTATGCAAAGAATGGGATATGATGGTCAGAGTGCTTTGGGATACTGCAAACAAGGACGACATGAACCTCTGCTACCAGAGTTCAAGCCCAAAGGTAATACAGGCCTAGGCTTTGAAAAAGAAGTCCTTCCTAAACTCAGATTCAAAGGAAAACCCAGCAAACCATTTTGCCCACCTACTGCAAAGAGGACACCTTTCATAATCAAAGCACCATCAAACATTATCCCCACTACCCCATCGAGGCTCACAACCCCACCGCAACCGTCATCAATATCATTCATCCCATCAAATGAACTCGTAATTCCATCAGAGGCACCATTAGTAGCAACAACTGTATGGAAACCTACAACAACATCTATGGCACCAGCCCTTCCAACAGAAGTTACTAAATCAACACTGCCGATACTTCCAGTGACAGATCCTTTAAATCCTATCACGATTCCTGCAGCACCGATCACTACAAATATACATAAACCAATCACACCTGCCGTATTTAACTCCAAAGACATCCCAGTATGGTATAGCAATCGGATGCTAGAAAGTGATTCAGAGACCGACTCACATGAGTGGGAATTTGATTCTGTACAGCTTAACACTTTAGATCAGGAAGACACATCACCACCTCTGCCACGCAAAGACATCCCTGTTTACGGAGAAGCACAGATAAAGACCACTTGGGTACCTGAGCTGGAAACATCTTCCACAGACCCTACGTCTCATCCTACGCCTGATTCTGACAGGGAGAGTACCATCAACGACCTTCACCACACTGTCTTAACCCTCACTGATACCTCTAACGAACTTAATCTAATCGATGAAGTAATGCCCATTATCCACCCTGAACTCATCGAATGGAACCAATCAAATCCTCCATGTCTTGACCTCTTCCAGAACGATGAGGCTATCATTGACTTTTTGGAATTAAGGGATAATCTACCAAACGGGGATCACAAAGCTGGATTCGCCATTGAACTTAATAGCGCAACATACTTCGGGGCGGATGCCAAACCTTTCAGCTGCAAAAATATAACATTAAAACATGGATCTTCCAGTGAAAACCACACTGTGGCACTGTTTGATCCGACAACAGTAAAAAGAAAGAGCGTATCCAACGGTGAAAACCTCTCTGAGGCGCCTGAGGATGAAGGGTTTGACATTCTCCCTGCTAGTACACAACAGGAACGATCAACGATTCTCATCGAGGAAACCAAAGAATACAATGTGGGGACTCCTGAAAATCCTCATATCATACATCTGGCATCTCTTCTCACTTCAGAGGAACAACCTAAGTTCATAGAGTTCTTCCAGAAGCGTCAGATCAACTTCGCATGGTCATATGCAGACATGCCTGGGCTTGATCCGGATTTAGTTATGCATCATCTCACAGTAGCAAAAGGAGCCAAACCTGTCAAACAAAAGCTTCGTAAAAGGCATCCTCAGATTGCAGTGCTAGTCAAAACAGAACTCAAGAAACTCCTAGATGTTGGTTTCATTAGGCCAATTGATTATGCAGAATGGATCTCCAACATTGTGCCTGTCGGCAAACCAAAAGGGGGCATCCGCATTTGTACTGACTTCAGAGATTTGAATAAGGCATGTCCTAAGGATGACTTTCCCCTACCAAATATCGACATCATAGTGGATCTAACAGCAGGACATGCGATGCTTTCACTCATGGATGGCTTTTCAGGATACAATCAAATAAAGATCGCACCGGAAGATCAACATAAGACAGCCTTCACATGTTCATGGGGCACATACTGCTGGAATGTAATGCCTTTTGGTCTAAAGAATGCAGGAGCGACCTATCAAAGAGCAATGACCACCATCTTCCATGACATGATGCATACCATGATGGAAGATTATGTGGATGACTTACTAGCAAAATCACTTACTAGAGAAGGACATCTCCACATCTTAGATCAAATCTTTGATAGACTGGAACAATATCATGTTCGACTCAACCCAAAGAAATGTGTCTTTGGAGTAACCTCCGGGAAGCTTCTAGGATACATTGTCTCAAGCAAAGGCATTGAGGTCGACCCAGCAAAGGTAAAAGCAATCATGGACATGCCACCTCCAAAGAATATCAGTCAGCTAAGGACATTACAAGGGTGGCTTCAATCCATCCGAAGATTCATTGCACAATTGGCTGATAAGTGTCACCCCTTCACACACCTGCTACACAAGAACATCCGCTTTCAGTGGGATGCCAGATGCCAACAAGCATTTCAGGCACTTAAAGACTATCTCATAAATCCACCATTGCTAATGCCACCAGATCCAAGTAGACCATTGTTACTCTATATCTCAGCAACAAGTACAGCATTAGGTGTACTACTGGCACAACATAATGCAGAAGGAAAAGAGTGTGCTATTTACTATATCTCTCGCACACTGGTGGGCTATGAACTCAACTACACGCCTATTGAGTGAGCTTGCCTAGCAGTAATCTTAGCAGCCACTAAATTGAGGCACTATCTGTTAACACACAAGGTGCAACTCATTGCAAAGATTGATCCACTCAAGTACTTACTCAGCAAAGCAGCATTGACAGGTCGTTTGGCCAAATGGGTGATGATTCTAAGTGAATTTGACATTGAGTATGTAGACCGTAAAGCTATCAAAGGTCAGGTTATTGCAGATCAGTTGGCTGATGCACCTCTCATAGGTGATCATCCTCTCATTTCCAATTTTCTAGATGAAGAGATATTCATGATCACAACAACACAACCATGGAAACTATATTTTGATGGTTCATACACTAGGCACGGCTCGGGGGCAGGCATTTTGTTTATCACACCTCAAGGTGATAGCATCCCGAAGTCTTACAGGCTCACATTTCCATGCACAAACAACATAGCAGAGTATGAGGCCTTGATCACAGGACTGAGGCTCGCCATACAATGGAAATTACAAGAACTACAAGTATATGGCGATTCCCAATTGGTCATTCGACAAGCCACTGATGAATATCAGACCAAAGATGATAAACTCATGCCATATAAGCAAATGGTGGACACTCTAAAGGCATCATTTACTACTATCACTTTTGAGCAGATACCAAGAGATCAGAATCGAGCTGCTGACGCCATGGCTACCATCGCATCTCTACTAGATCTTCCACAAAATTCAACACGCTACGAGTTCTTGGTAGAACAGCTTTGGATCCCCGCTTATGATATCCCCGAATCCGAAATGATATGTCACCTTGTCGGTTCTGAATCCCCATGGTACGGTGAGTTCTACACCTATCTTCGCGATCATACCCTTCCTCCCAACCAATCGAATAACCAACGTAAAACCTTCATTCGCCAAACTGCTTGATATACCATTATTGCTGAAACCCTATACCGACGTGGTCTTGATGGTACTCTCCTTCGATGTTTGGAACAAGGTGAGATAACAAAGGCTTTGGAAGAGGTACATGAAGGAATTTGCGGGACTCACTCAAGTGGTCCGTCACTAGCCAAGAAACTCATGCGAGCTGGATATTATTGGCCATCTATGGAAAAGGATTCCTACTACTTTGTCAGAAAATGCAAGAAATGTCAAGTTCATGGCGACCTGATACATGCACCAGCACAGGAATTGCAACCAATCACAACACCATGGCCTTTTTGTCAATGGGGCCTCGACCTTGTGGGTAAAATCCATCCATCTTCATCCAATGGCCATAAATTCATTATTACCGCCACCGAATATTTCACCAAGTGGATCGAAGCTGTTCCACTTACCCAAGTCACCGGCAAGCAGATCGCCTCATTCATCCTCAACTACATCATCTGTCAGTATGGTGTACCCATGTCCATCGTCACAGATAACGGTCTTCCTTTCAAAAATCAGGATGTCCGTGAACTTTGTGAGAAATTTCATATCCAACACCGCTTTTCCACTCCCTATTACCCACAAGGCAATGGTCAGGCCGAAGCATCCAATAAAAACATATTGAGAATCCTAAAGAAGACAGTCAATGATGCCGGTCGTGATTGGCATGTTCAATTGAATCCAGCATTATGGGCATATCGAACTAGCATTCGAACCCCTACAGGTGCAACTCCTTATTCATTGGTCTATGGTGCAGAAGCTATCTTACCTATTGAGGTTGAGATACCATCATTACGAGTTTCCTTGCATAATCTCATCGATGATGAAGCATACAGAGTCTCACGTCTTTAGGACTTAGAATTACTTGATGAGAAGCGACAAGCTGCATACAATCACCTCAAAGCCTATCAACAACGCATGAGCAGAAGCTACAATCACGGAGTTAGATCTCGTACATTTGAGGTAGGTGATCTTGTTCTTCAAGAGAATCCTCGCAACCAACCAAACAGAGAACATCAAGGCAACTTTGAATCAAATTGGCTCGGCCCATATGTTGTCACTGCTGTATTCGGGTCCGGGGCATATCAGTTGGCTACATCAGACGGAGAACCGCTCGCAGATCCAATCAATAGCATGCACCTCAAACGGTTTTATACCTAAGGTGTATAGAGCATCGGACTCCCCTACATATCAGAAAAATACCAAAAACATTCAGAAAATATCCTGAAGAAAATACAAAAACATTCAAAAATGTCCTGAAGAAAATACAAAAACATTCAAACAAGTAAAGAAAAATCATGCATCCAAATAGTGAACAAACACTCCGGTGGCACCTTGGGTAAGTACGATGGTGAAAACCTGGCAAACAGGTGCCACTCGTAAAGGCAATGGCTCCAGTATCTTTCAGGCTCGTTGCGATCACATTCATGCACACATACATCCATCCATCCCAACCATGGCTTGTTATTTGATCTACAATTAAGAAAGTACTCCATGCGTCTAGCATCCCACCTTTTCATAGTCAGGTCTACAAACTGGGGGCAATACCCTTACCCTAGTGATGGAAGTGGATTCTACATTGTCTTATATATCATTATGATCTTCATTTAGGCAATCATTAGAAAATATCAAAAACATTCAAAAACTATTACACAAAATCCAAAAACATCGAAAAACCCATCGAAAATCACACAAAAACATGGCAACACCTTGTACATATTCATTCAAGCAGATGCAAAACCAACATTAACACAGTACTCACACAATGACCATTTATCAATCGACCACACAATCCACATCCAACAAATCAGAAACTGTCTTTAAAAACAAGGATGCATCCTTCCTTACCAAAACAAAGACAAAAGTGACGTTTTCTTTGACAAGAAAATTATGTTAAGCTATCAAATGCTTGGTTGATTCGTGAGTAATTCATTTGTTTATCTGTATCAGGATCTTGCAGCATTGTTTTGTATCGTTTGCACATTATTTCCGATGAAGTTCTGGGGCATGCACTAATGGTGTCTACGTGGGAAGTTCACTAAGCTACGTGATCTTATACCAAATACAGTCATAGATCACTACGGCTTGCTGACTACAGCGTATATCTTGCCCATATGGGCATGAACCATTACCAAGGATCCATATTCTTTATTCTTTATGTAAATATGCTGTTTGGTTGCAGGTACTGTAGTCACATAAATCTGTCCATTTTAATTAAATGAATATTTCATATTTATTTGATTAAAAATCCACTAGCCATCAATTAATTAAATTAATATTTAATTAATTTATCCCCAAACATTCTTCTATTAATTAAATAAATTATTCAAATTTATTTTAATTAATTCATTAAACCAAATACAAATCAATTAAATAAATAAAATCAATTTATTTAATTAAATCCCCTTTTCCTCTTTTAAATAAATTAAATAAAATATTTATTTAAATCATTATCCCCACCCCACTTGCATTTTCCTACAAATGCAACTTGCACACATTTTGAAATAAATGAATTTTTATTTTAAATAAAATCCTATTTTCCCTCACCCACCAAATCCACTTGCAAAATCTAATCCCCTTCTAGATTCTTCTAACCCCTTCCTAATTAGCCTAATCCATCCCCTAATTATTGTCACATTCCTAAGCAAAATGGAGTCACTTCTCAAATGGCCCAAAGTCTTGGATAACCATTGAAGGTTTTCAACCTTCAACCACCAAAAACCCCAAAGTCTTTGAAAACCATTAAAGGCTTCCAACTTTCAACCACTTAATCCCCAAAGTCTCCAATAACCATTAATGGTTAACTCAAACCCTTCCACATGGTTAAAACATTTGTTTTGACTCAACCTCTACCCAACCCAAGGGTCTCATCAAGCCTTTAATGCTTTGACCATGATTATCTCTTAATCATTTGCACAAAGGTTTATCCTTGGATTAACTCCTAATCTAGTGGGTAATCCTAATTTAGGCTTGACCCTTAGCCTTTAGATAACCATGAGGTCTTCTCAGGCCTTTAATGCCTCCAACCTCTTCTCTCAACCCAATCCTGTGTTGACACTTGTCACTATTTCATTGGTGCCAATTGTGCACATGGATCCCCAACTTTCAAGCTTGACCCTTGATTAAACCTTTCAATCCTGACCATCCATTGCTCTATTTTTCCTATAAATAGAGCCCATTCCTTCATAATCCAGATCCTGAAAACTTGTAAGCATTTAGACTATAGCCATTTTAGAGAGCATTTAGCATAGCATAACTAAATATTGTCTTTTGGTTAAAACACATCATTTTAGCATAAAAATTAGCTTTTCATTTCATATGTGGAGCTATACTACAATCTCAATCCTCCATAAGCATCCATAGTGCAAAAAGCTGCTGAGAGCTACACTATTTTGGAACTTGGAGAGGAGAGGAACAAGGGAGAAAGAACTAATATCATGTTGAGAGATAGTTGGAGATATCTCATTGTCTTACTTCTTTAGTTAGATATATTTAGCATGTTTTTAGTGTCTCCTTTGGAATGTCTTCGTATGTTTTGGTTTTTGATTGATTAACTCTAACATCTTGTGTGTTTTGTGTTGTTTGATCAAGAACTAACATTGTGCCATTTAGGAGGGCATCATTTGGTGAACCCGACGTGAATCGAACACGCAACCTTCTGATTGATTTTTTTGAAATTAACATTTTTCTTGTTGAAATTGCCACACAGGTCGCGCTTCGGCGCTATTGAACGCGTTTTAGCGCTATTGAAAAATTTCTTTTAGCGCTATTGACCCTAAAGTAGCGCTATTGAAAATATTTCAGCGCTATTAACAACATTCCAGCGCTATTTTCACCGTTTCAGCGCTATTGACTCCATTCTAGCGCTTTTGTATTCTCGGGATTTTCTTTTATTTAAGCGCTACTGTGTAAATTAGCGCTTCTGCTCACGCAGACTAGCGCTTTCGTATTAATTAGCGCTTCTGTAAAAAACACAGAATTGCGCTATTGCGACAGAGTGTCGCCCAAAGGGACTTGTAACCGAAAAAAATCAAAAATTAGGCTTGTGGAAGCCCCCCTTTGAGCATCGATTTTATTAACTTGTTTCTTTTCTTTGTGCAGGTTAAAACAACACAACAAAAATCACAAAAATTTTCATTTAGTGCTTAAAAAGAACTTAAAAACACAAAAAAGAGTTTTTCATTGTTTTCTAGTTAGGCCTCATTTTTATTTGGTGCTTAAAATCAACAAAACAAACTTTCTTTCTTGCATCAATTGGGACTTAAAAATCACAATCCACACTTCAAAATTTTGGTGCAGTAAAAAGAACAATTCACTTGTCTTCATTTTTGGCAAAAACAAATTTTCCTTCATGCAATCGTGTTTTTCATTAAGTTGACCAGGATTTCCCAATTCTAGATTACAAAACACATTGCCTTTGAAGTTAAAAAGAACACCATGACTGTTGGAGCAACATCTCCAAATAGTTAGATCATATTGCCATGATGGATTAAAAAGAACAAGTGAATTTCGTGTTTGGCACGCTTGTGCACAAAAGTCAGTCGAGTGGACCTACTTCTAACACACACTATCCTCTCCCTTGGCTCTCGTGGTCCTAGGTGCAAGAGAAAAGTGTTAGTAACACTCAAATTTTATCTTTTTAAGAGAGGCCTGCCAAGGGATCGATACTCTTGGGAACGACCTCGAGCGGTAAATCCTTCGAGCCGCTATAGAAATCAGGTGAGAGCGAAAGCTGTAGCCTTGGGTATAGCTGTTCCTACAGTGTAACTGGCCGAAAGGACAAATGGGCCCCACCACCAGTTACAAGGCTCTTAAGTGAGTCACTGCAGAATGAACTTATGTCCAAAAACATCGAACATGACTAAACACCTTTAAGTAGTAGCCCACCTGTTCTATTGATTGAGGATATTTGAGATATAATTTAGTGCAAGAGCATAGATGGTTTTGCTCCCAAGATACTCACCATACATATTTCCTTGAGTAGAAACATAGCTTTTTGAAAAGTCACTTGTGGCTTGATAAAAGTGGTGACTCCCCCATCATAGGGATCATCTATTTGTTATGCTCGCGCAAGACTTAGTATATCACATCCTTACCTGCCACGGCGGGATTCATAAGGTATGTAGTACCAAAGTCGAAGAAATATCAAGATGTGGGCTAAATTTATCACAACTGGCCATTTGACCATAGGGATAAAGAGTGTTTGAAGTGTGTTCGTTTTACAGACCTAGAGCAAATTGAGCCGACTTCAGGCTTTGGAATTATACCTTAAAATAAATCAAAAGGAAGGGTCAAAAACAAGTCCAAGGATTGGATTGATCTAGACCCATACTCATTTGTGCCTTTTTAGGCAACATTCTTGTGTTTGTGTGCTCGCTTTGTTTTCTTGTCAAAAGAAAAATCAGAAAATCACTTTCAAAAACAAAGTACTCATCCAACATCTGTCAACACAACCAAAAATACCAAAACCAAAGTGCAAACAAACAAAGAGTCAAAAATTTATGACCATTCTTCACATCTTGCAAAAGAAGAAGTGTCATCAGAGTATCACCTTAAAAAGGAGACCACTAAGCTCAAAGGCTTTAATCAAAAAGAGGAAATTCTTCTATCTCAATAGACAAATCTTTGTCTCACATAGAGTATTTCTACATCGCATGCGTCTATACCTTCAAGGTAAAACAAACGAGTTTGATTCTGAATCATTAAACCGCAGAGCTTTTATGCAATATAGAGCTCTGAGTTATCACAAAAATCAAGGAGGAAAGATTAATCCCAATTTCTTCCCAAACACTTGTATCACCTACAACACAGCTCGAGAAGCGCCACCAACACCCGAAAGGGAAGAGATAGAGTTTGTCCCATTTGTGACACAAAGTTTTTATTGAAGTTGAAAACATTTTCATCCATCATCCCACTCATACATCATCACTTCATCATCAATTCATCCCAAAACTCTCAAAACATTCAGAGGTTCTTGTCCCAAGATCCCTTTTTAGATATTGCTTGAAATCAAAACACATCACATCACTTTTAGATTGTTTCTACATCTAGGATAAGCTCATCCTAAGAGACACATCTACGCAGGTTAAAACTAGTTCATGAGTGAATCCTCTCATTGCTAGGTAGTCAAAATCTGTAACACATCTCAGATTTCTCTGCACCTTATCACATCCAAACTTATCAAACAAACAAGCAAATCAAAGAAGGAATTTCGGTTACATCTACCTTAAAGTGCTAGAGATCCACATACAACACAAATCACCAATCATCAATCTTTCATTTCATCACCACTCATCATCATCTTCAATCAACTTCAAAAACAAACTTATAAACAAAATGGCTCAAACCCGATCACGATCAAGGCAACGAGAACTGGAAATTGAGGAAGAAGAGGACAACCTCAATGAATTTCAAGAAGCACTTGGAGGAACTGGGAATGATGAAAACCCAAGTACACCCACTCCTTCAACAATCGAAAGGGTTCAGCATAACCCTCATTTTAACAGATTATTCGATGAAATACTAAGGAGCAATGCGGATGCTCACTTTTTAAGACTGGCTCAAGAAGGAGCCAAACTCCCCTCAGACTTTGATCTTGCCCAATTAAGACAAGCATCAGAAAGACAAAGTCGCCATGAGGAGGAAAGGCGTAGAGACCACATCAGATATAACATCCCTCTAGGTAACCCACCACCTCCTCCTCCAAATGAAATGGAGATGTTGCGGCAACAAGTCGAGAATCTCGCCCAACAACTTCATAGTGGTGTTAAGACCAATCAATTCTCACTTAACGACATCTGTCCCTATCCGTTTGATAGGAATCTTTATATGCCACCCTTTCCACGCGGGTTCGAAACACCCAAATTTGAAAAATATAGAGGAAAGGGGGATCCCCGTGATCATGTCCGAGAATTTCATTCCGCTTGTCTTGAAGTGGCTTATGAGGACACATACCTAATGCGCCTTTTTCCCCAAAGCTTGGGAGGAACCACCACATCATGGTTTTCCCGACTACCAGGTGGCATAAGAACATTTGAGGAACTCATCCAGAAGTTCCTATCTCATTACTCTTATAATATTGAACGCGACATCACCATGGCTGATCTGTGCAACACCAAACAAAAACCAGGTGAATTATTCTCAGTATTCCTGCAACGATGGCGCCAAATGTCTAGCAGACGTTCTCTTCAGTTACCTGAACGAGAACTAGTGGAAATTTTCATTTCCAACTTAAACGAAGAAATGGAATTTCACCTGGATGTCAAAGATACAGATTCTTTTAACGATATGATCACCAAAGGTATAAAATGTGAAAGGGCACTCATCAAAAAAGGACTCATCAAAATCTTTAATGAACCCAAAGATGGTCCTCGCCCGCGTTTCAATAGCGATAAACCGAACTTCTGGAACAAGAATAAGAATATCGTCAACGATGGAGTTGTGGATGCTCGAACTGTCCAAAATGCACAACCTGTGGTTCGATTTGCAGGACAAAATCCTCCACCTCAAAATAACACAAATGTTCTTCCTAATCAAGGTCGCATCACATCTCAGGATGAACCAAGACCTCGTCCACAAAAACAAAAACGCACATACACTCCCCTAGGGGAACCCATTGAAACAGTGATGCGACAACTCATTTCTCAGAACTTGATCACTCTACCTAAGTTATCAAACTATGAGCCTCAGGTCAAACCAGCATGGTGGCGAGATACTGAACACTGTGAGTTCCATCAAGGAAGAGGACACAAGACAAGTAATTGTCACCGATTGAAAGATCTCATTCAGGATCTTATTGACCGAGGAGAAATTGAAATTGAAGGGCATGACCCAAAAACAACCAATAATGATCATCAGATGTTCAAAAATCCACTTCCATCGCAAGATCAAAGGGGTCCTTCCACTTCCAGACGAGGTCCTGATACCACTGATTATACGCAAGCTGCGTATAACTACACTGTCAATCACCTGTATGATGCCAGTGAACAAATTGCAACTATCACCTTCAAAAATCCCACCTCAAATTGCAATGTTGTTACACGTCGTGGCAAGGTCACCATCAAGGCAGCTCCACAAGGCACCACCTCCATCCCAAAGCAGTACAATCTTGTGGAACAATTAGACAAAACCCCTGCGCTTATATCCATCTTGGAACTATTACGTCTGTCACCCTCTCATAAAACTATCTTGGATCAAGCACTCCAAGAGGCGTCAGTCCCTGCAAATCTGAATACAGACCAATTTCAAGCCATGGTTGGAAATCTAAAGTCATCACCTTGTCTCACTTTTTCCGAAAGTGACAACTCTTCGTTCCAACAACCTCATAATGCCTCACTCCACATTGAAGGCTTTGTCAACCAACACAGGATCAAGCGAGTCTTGATCGATAATGGAGCAGGCCTAAACATTTGCACACTACAGTTGGTCACAGCATTGGGATATGCAATAGAATCAGTGGATCCTCGTAAGAAGATCACCATCAAGGCCTATGATGATGCAGAGCGTTCATCCAAAGGAGCTGTGGTACTACCAATCCGAGTGGGCCCTGTGGTAAAGCACATCATCTGTCAGGTTCTGGACCTTCCTCTGCCATATAATCTATTATTAGGGAGACCTTGGATACATGCCATGCAAGCCGTTCCATCTACCTACCATCAATGTATCAAGTTCCCACATAATGGTGCAGAGGTCACAATCCTGGGTGATGCAAATCCTTTTGCATTTTGCCATAATATCAGCCATCAACCAGAGATTACTGTTCCTAATAATAGGGAAGCCATTTCCTCCACATCATATATAAATCCCGCCTCTCTTGCCAGTTCAAACACTCCTATACCCAAGCAAGAGAAGCTTAAGATGAAAGTTGCAGAGGAAGGTCCTGGGGAATATAACTTGAGTCAGCTCTTTTGTGTGGGACAAATGCCCACTTCTCCTAGAACACATGGTAAACCACAGCAGTTGCTCCAGCAACCACTAATCACGCCAGCACGTGCCTTGAGGCCTTTCGTCCTTGGAAAGAGTCAAGAGGAAGAAACACAAGATGAGGACCTAGCGGGCTGGATCTATAAAGATCCCATCACCACTAACAAACCGCAAGTTACACTTCCTACGGACCAGTATGGTAAAGGCCTCCTCATTATGCAAAGAATGGGGTATGATGGTCAAAGTGCTTTGGGATCCTGCAAACAAGGACGACATGAACCTCTGCTACCAGAATTCAAGCCCAAAGGTAATACTGGCCTAGGCTTTGAAAAAGAGATCCTTCCTAAACTCAGATTCAAAGGGAAACCTAACAAACCATTTTGTCCACCTACTGCAAAGAGGACACCTTTCATAATCAAAGCACCATCAAACACTATCCCCACTGCCCCATCAAGGCTCACAAACCCACCGCAACCATCATCAGTGCCAAACATACCACCAATCACACCAGTAATCCCATCAATAACACCAATAGCAGCAGCAACTGTATCAGAATCCGCAGCAGCATCTATGGCCCCAGCAGTTCCTGCAGAAGCCACTGAGGCAACACAGCCAATACTTCCAGTAACAAATCCTTTAAACCCCATCATGGTTCCTGCAGCACCGATCACCTCAAAGGTACATAAACCAATCACGCCTGCTGTGTTCAACTCCAAAGACATCCCAGTATGGTATAGCAATCGGATGCTGGAAAGTGATTCAGAGACCGACTCACATGAGTGGGAATTTGATTCTGTACAGCTTAACACTTCAGATGAGGAAGACACATCACCACCTCCGCCCCGCAAAGACATCCCTGTTTATGGAGAAGCACAGATAAAGACCACTTGGGTACCTGAGCTGGAAACATCTTCCATAGACCCTACGTCTCATCCTACGCCTGATTCTGACAGGGAGAGTACCATTAACGACCTTCATCATAACGTCTTAACCCTCACTGATACATCTCCCGCACTTAACTTAATCGATGAAGTAATGCCCATTATCCACCTTGAACTCATCGAATGGAACCAACCAAATCCCCCATGTCTTGACCTCTTCCAGAACGATGAGGCTATCATTGACTTTTTGGAATTAAGGGATAATCTACCAAGCGGGGATCACAAAGCTGGATTCGCCATTGAACTTAATAGCACAGCATACTTCGGGGCGGATGCCAAACCCTTCAGCTGCAAAAATATAACAATAAAACATGGATCTTCCAGTGAAAACCACACTGTGGCACTGTTTGATCCGACAAAAGTAAAAAGAAAGAGCGTATCCAATGGTGAAAACCTCTCTGAGGCACCTGAGGATGAAGGGTTTGACATTCTCCCTGCTAGTACACAACAGGAACGGTCGACGATTCTCATTGAGGAGACTAAAGAATACAATGTGGGGACTCATGAAAACCCTCATATCATACATCTGGCATCTCTTCTCACTCCAGAGGAACAGCCTCAATTTATAGAGTTCTTCCAACAGCGTCAGATCAACTTTGCATGGTCATATGCAAACATGCCTGGGCTTGACCCTGATTTAGTCATGCATCATCTCACAGTAGCAAAAGGAGCCAAACCTGTCAAGCAGAAGCTTCGTAAGATGCATCCTCAGATTGCCGTGCTAGTCAAAACAGAACTCAAGAAACTCCTGGATGTTGGTTTCATTAGGCCAATTGATTATGCAGAATGGATCTCCAATATTGTGCCAGTTGGCAAACCAAAAGGGGGCATCCGCATTTGTACAGACTTCAGAGATCTAAATAAGGCATGTCCTAAGGATGACTTCCCTCTACCAAATATTGACATCATAGTAGATTTGACAGCAGGACATGCCATGCTTTCACTCATGGATGGATTTTCAGGATATAATCAAATAAAGATCGCACCAGAGGATCAACATAAGACAGCCTTCACATGTCCATGGGGCACATACTGCTGGAATGTAATGCCTTTTGGTCTAAAGAATGCAGGAGCGACCTATCAAAGAGCAATGACCACCATCTTCCATGACATGATGCATACTATAATGGAAGATTATGTGGATGATTTACTAGCAAAATCACTTACTAGAGAAGGACATCTTCACATCTTAGATAAAATCTTTGATAGACTGGAACAATACCATGTTCGACTCAACCCAAAGAAATGTGTCTTCGGAGTGACCTCCGGGAAGCTTCTAGGATACATTGTCTCAAGCAAAGGCATTGAGGTCGATCCAGCAAAGGTTAAGGCAATAATGGACATGCCACCTCCAAAGAATATCAGTCAGCTAAGAACACTACAAGGACGGCTTCAATCTATCCGCAGATTCATTGCACAATTGGCTGATAAGTGTCACCCATTCACACACCTGCTACACAAGAACATCCGCTTTCAGTGGGATGACAAATGCCAGCAAGCATTTCAGGCGCTTAAAGACTATCTCATGAATCCACCATTGCTGATGCCACCAGATCCAAGTAGACCATTATTGCTCTATATCTCAGCAACAAGTACAGCACTGGGTGTGCTACTGGCACAACATAATGTAGAAGGAAAAGAGTGTGCTATTTACTACATCTCTCGCACACTGGTTGGCTATGAACTCAATTACACACCTATTGAGCGAGCTTGCCTAGCAGTACTCTTGGCAGCCACTAAATTGCGACACTATCTATTAACACACAAGGTACAACTCATCGCAAAAATTGATCCACTCAAGTATTTACTCAGCAAAGCAGCATTGACAGGTCGCTTAGCTAAATGGGTAATGATTCTAAGTGAATTCGACATCGAGTATGTGGACCGTAAAGCTATCAAAGGTCAGGTCATTGCAGATCAATTGGCCGATGCACCACTCATAGGCGATCATCCTCTCATTTCCAATTTTCCAGATGAAGAGATATTCATGATTACAGAAGCACAGTCATGGAAATTATATTTTGATGGTTCATACACTAGGCACGGCTCAGGGGCAGGCATTCTGTTTATCACACCTCAAGGTGATAGCATCCCGAAGTCTTACAGGCTCACATTTCCATGCACAAACAACATAGCAGAGTATGAGGCTTTGATCACAGGACTTAGGCTAGCCATACAATGGAAACTAAAAGAACTACAAGTATATGGCGACTCACAACTGGTCATTCGACAAGCAACAGATGAGTATCAGACCAAAGATGATAAACTCATGCCATATAAGCAAATGGTGGACAATCTAAAGACATCATTTACTACTATCACTTTTGAGCAGATACCAAGAGAGCAGAATCGAGCTGCTGACGCCATGGCTACCATCGCATCTTTACTAGATCTTCCACAGAATTCAACACGCTACGAGTTCTTGGTAGAACAGCTTTGGATTCCCGCTTATGATATCCCAGAATCTGAAATGATATGTCACCTTGTCGGTTCTGAATCCCCATGGTATGGTGAGTTCTACACCTATCTCCGCGATCACACCCTTCCTCCCGACCAATCAAATAACCAACGAAAAACCTTCATTCGCCAAACTGCTCGATATACCATTATTGCCGAAACCCTATACCGACGCGGTCTTGATGGTACTCTCCTTCGATGTCTGGAACAAGGTGAGATAACAAAGGCTTTGGAAGAGGTACATGAAGGAATTTGCGGGACTCATTCAAGTGGTCCATCACTCGCCAAGAAACTCTTGCGAGCTGGATATTATTGGCCATCTATGGAAAAGGATTCCTACTACTTTGTCAAAAAATGCAAGAAATGTCAAGTTCATGGCGACCTGATACATGCACCGGCCCAGGAACTGCAACCAATCACAACACCATGGCCTTTTTGTCAATGGGGTCTTGATCTTGTGGGTAAAATCCATCCATCTTCATCCAATGGCCATAAATTCATTATTACCGCCACCGAATATTTCACCAAGTGGATCGAAGCTGTTCCACTTACCCAAGTCACCGGCAAGCAGATCGCCTCATTCATCCTCAATTACATCATCTGTCGGTATGGTGTGCCCATGTCCATTGTCACAGATAACGGTCTTCCTTTCAAAAATCAGGATGTCCGTGAGCTTTGTGAGAAATTTCATATCCAACACCGCTTTTCCACTCCCTATTACCCACAAGGCAATGGTCAGGCCGAAGCATCCAATAAAAACATATTGAGGATCCTAAAGAAGACAGTCAATGATGCCGGTCGTGATTGGCATGTTCAATTGAATCCAGCGCTATGGGCATATCGAACTAGCATTCGGACCCCTACAGGTGCAACTCCTTATTCATTGGTCTATGGTGCTGAAGCTATCTTACCTATTGAGGTCGAGATACCATCCTTACGAGTTTCATTGCACAATCTCATCGATGATGAAGCCTACAGAGTATCCCGTCTTCAGGACTTGGAGTTACTTGATGAGAAGCGACAAGCTGCATACAATCACCTCAAAGCCTATCAGCAGCGCATGAGTAGAAGCTACAATCACCGAGTTAGATCTCGTACATTTGAGGTAGGTGATCTTGTTCTTCGAGAGAATCCTCGCAACCAACCAAACAGAGAACATCAAGGCAAGTTTGAATCAAATTGGCTCGGCCCATATGTTGTCACTGCTGTATTCGGGTCCGGGGCATATCAGTTGGCTACATCAGACGGAGAACCACTCGCAGATCCAATCAATAGCATGCACCTCAAACGATTTTATACCTAAGGTGTACAAGGCATCAGGCTCCCCTGCATATTAGAAAAATACCAAAAACATTTAGAAAATGTCCTAAAGAAAATACAAAAACATTCAAAAAAAGTAAAGAAAAATCATGCATCCAAACGGTGAACAACCACTCCGATGGCACCTTGGGTAAGTGCGATGGTGAAAACCTGGCAAACAGGCGCCACTCGTAAAGGCAATAGCTCCATTATCTTTCAGACTTGTTGCGATCACATTCATGCACACATACATCCATCCATCCCAACCATGGCTTGTTATTTGATCTACAATTAAGAAAGTACTCCATGCGTCTAGCATCCCACCTTTTCATAGTCAGGTCTACAAACTGGGGGCAATCCCCTTACCCTCGTGATGGAAGTGGATTCTACATTGTCTTATATATCATTACGCTCTTCATTCAGGCAATCATCAGAAAATATCAAAAACATTCAAAAGTGTCTCAGAAAATATCAAAAACATTCAAAAATGTCTCAGAAAATATCAAAAACATTCACAAACAATACACAATTCAAAAACATTCAAAAATGACTCACAAAATCCACAAACATTCAAAAACTATTACACAAAATCCAAAAACATCGGAAAAACCATCGAAAATCACCCAACAACATGACAACACCTTGTACATATTCATCCGATCAGATACAAAATAAACATTGACAACTACTCACACACTGACCATTTACCAATCAACCCAACACAATCGACATCAACAAATCCAAACCTGTCTTTAAAACAAGGATGCATCCTTCCTTACCAAAACAAAGACAGGATGACGTTTTCTTTGACAAGAAAATTCTGTTAAGCTATCAAATGCTTGGTTGATTCGTGAGTAATTCATTTGTTTATCTGTATCGGGATCTTTTCAACATTGTTTTGTATCGTTTGTGCATTATTTCCGATGAAGTTCTGGGGCATGTACTAATGGTGTCTACGTGGGAAGTTCACTAAGCTATGTGATCATAGGCAAAAATGCAGTCATAGATCACTACGGCTTGCTGACTACAGCGTATACCTCGACCATATGAGCATGAACCATTACCAAGGATCCATATTCTTTATTCTTTATGTATATATACTGTTTGGTTGCAGGTACAATGCTCATCCTTTGGTTCCTCTTCCTCCAAATTGGATAAAGGTTTTATTTTCTTAGTACGGTATGAACTTGTCTCAGGATATGATCAGCCTAAGATCAAGGAGGACGATCCAAGTCATGCATGAAAGGAGATAATCCTTATCTGTTCCGCAAGCAATACTCAGGTCAACTTGATCCATTATATCAAGTTGCTTGTATTAACTTGCTATATAAAATCCATGAAAGGAATACTCAGGTCATCTTGAATCATTATGTCAAGATGCTTGTATTCTCTTCCAACATTTTAAAGCTCAATGATGAAAATAGAGCACTATGGATCGGCATCTCATCTCATCTGTATATATTGCATTTCGTTGCATTCCACCCATCAATACATTCATAATAGTTGCATATCATGCATACATAGTCATAATAATGCATACTCTATTTTCCTCTTCTTCCATAGGAATGAGTCATAGGTTCTCCATTTCTTCTATCTAACATCGAACCCACCCCCCTCACCCTCCCCATCTCGATAATCAGCATCACATACCTTGCATCCTTTCTCAATCAACCCAATCAAGCCACGTTCAACACCATCCATCTCTAAATAGGAGGGATTGTGTTTCCCATCCTCAGTCATCCAATAAGCCAAGCAAGTTACTCTGTCTGCATAGGTACATTGACTCACACACACCTAGACTATCAACAGATACTCTGATCAAGTATCTTCGGGTCTCAACAGGTAATCGATTATGGTAATCCTAGACTACATCAGGCATTTATCATAATGACCTAGTCTCAACGGGGTTGCCATGATTCCCCACAACCATCCATCACATGCACACACCATCAATTGATCAACCAATCAAACACAATCACATCGGACAATTACATCAATTGTCTAAGTCTCAATGAGTATTTTTGTTTCATATACCTTGACTTCATCGGGCAATTGCATCAATTGCCTAAGTCTCATCAGGTCACTTTGCTTCACTTACTCAGACTTTATCTTGTCCAAGCAAACAACTGGCATCAACTGTCATGCTTTGACTTGACCGGGGCAATTAAACCGATTGCACCAGATTGTTCAACCAATTTTGATCACTTGTATAGCATCACTCGAAAGAACAACCACCACATTTTCACTGTATCTCCTGCATGACCTAAGGGTACTCACTGGCTTGATGTTTCTCCATTTTATCCCCGTTTTCTTCTATTTTTCACCCACGTTGCTAACTTATTCTTTTCTATCACCTCGCCAATTTTCATTCTTTTTTCGAGAGATCGCCCGATTTTTCAAAAAATTTCGGCCCATCTCTCGAGGGGGCATACCACCCATTAAATTTACATTTTATGGGGCATTTCTTCACACCAGTTTTTCTTTCTTTGAAACGACGCGATAAACCGCACCGTCTCAAAGAGGGGCAAATGTAGTCACATAAATCTGTCCATTTTAATTAAATGAATATTTCGTATTTATTTGATTAAAAATCCACTAGCCATCAATTAATTAAATTAATATTTAATTAATTTATCCCCAAACATTCTTCTATTAATTAAATAAATTATTCAAATTTATTTTAATTAATTCATTAAACCAAATACAAATCAATTAAATAAAT